>NC_133324.1:273425168-273590168 GCF_042186555.1 Aquarana catesbeiana
AGAGCAGTCTCTCCTTTTCTCGGATCCCCTGCTTGTGCACTTTGCTCCTCTTCTTCTCCAAGTGCCCCCTCCCCCCATCTGTTGCCCGTTGTAGAGACTTATTCACCCTATTTCACACCATCCACGGGCCTTTCATAGTCTATGGCCATATTTTCCAACCCCTTCTCATAGGATTTGACTGACAGCAGCTGGAGTCAGTGGCTCCCACTGCCTGTGTGTCCTGTGACATGTGACATACAATGGGGTGGTACTGGCGCAAGTTGTTAATCAATGATATAAGGGGGGGGGAGGACAGGGATCATCAATCCAGAGGCCAGTGGTCTATGATAGGCCTGTGGATGGTGTGAAATAGAGGGAAGAAGTCTCTACAACAGGCAACAGATGGGGATCCAATGGTGATGATGAAGAACTGTTCATAACTTAGGGCAAGCCTTTTGGAGGAAGCAGAAGCAAACTCCAGAAACATGTAAAGACAAAGATAGAGGTGCCGCTGAAGTAAAACTGTATGACATTTTAATAAAAACAATGCATAATAGCACTTACATCTGGGTAAATGAAGTGAGGCACATCAGAAAGTCCTATGGAGTGAGTCTCTGCACTTGCTGGTTTACTGCTGTGATTTGTTAGCCTGGTCTTTCCTCACCGATGACGTCAAATGCCGTTGCCGTCCATGTATGTTCCAGCCCTTTTTCCTGTTCCAGCCTATACACCAAGCTGATGATCGGTGCCCGCAGGAGACCAGGCTAATGAACCACAGCAGTAATCCAGCAAGCGCAGAGACTCACCCCACATGACTTTCTGATGTGGCTCACTTCGCTTACCCAGATGTAAGTGCTTTTATGCATTACTTTATTAAAATGTCATACAGTTTTACTTCAGCGAGACCTCTATCTTTGTCTTTGCATGTCCTGTGAGAAGAGGAGAAGAGCAGGGCTGGAAATGGGCACAAAACTAGAGTTCTGAGAGGCTCAGGTAGGTGTTTGTGGGGTGGGCAAGGGATGGAGCAGCTAAGGCAAAAATAACTTTTGACCTTAAAACCACTTTAAATAGTCTGACAGTGAATAGGTTAAATGCTATTAGACTGTCAGGGGAGTGTTTGATGCAAGCTTAATGATATATCTGTGCAACATTTAAGTTACTAACCCTGTTACAGTATAAAAATGTATCAATTATAAGTAAATGACACATCCGGTTATAAGTAAATGACACATCCTGTTTTTAGTGTAATCTCACTGTGCTCTCTTACTTTATATTGTAGGGCAGTGTTTCTCAACCTTTTTTGAGTCGCGGCATTTGCAAAAGAATGCAAATGTAAATGATACTTATCAATTGGAAACCTAAGCCTGGGACAATGCACAGAACTGCCTTGATATAATTAACTTCATATCAGACACCCCCTTAACGTCAGAGATAACCCCATCACATCAGAGATCCCCTCTCACATCACAGCCCCTCTTCACATGAAAGGTGCCCTTCGAGTCAGAGGTCCCCTCATGTCAGAGGTCCCCCATCACATCAGAGTCAACCCATCACATCAGAGTTCCCCCTACCACACAGACCCCCCCCATCACAAAGGCTCCCAGTCACACAGGCACCCATCAAAGAGCCCCCCAATTACACAGTTCCCATCACAGAAGCCCCCTATTCACAGTCCCCCGAGCCAGAGCACTACCTTTTGGCTCCAGCAGCACAGCAGAGGGTGGGAGAGAGGAGGTCTAGAAGAGGTGGACTTCTGTCTTCTCCTGAAAGCTGGGGGTGGCCCTATGTGATGCCTGGCCTGGAGTGAGGGGGCCACCATCACCATAACAATAAATAACACTGTTTGTCCTGGCCCTGGTGCGTCATTGGCTGTTATGGTGTTGGTAGCTGGCCCAGACACAGATCCAGGGCAAGATGGGTCATGTGGACATGGCATCCTGATGATCCAAGATGACACCCTGGTTGAGAAACACTGCCGTAGAGTTTGCAGCTAAGGGAACAGACTAGTGACATTGTGATTTTCATTTACTGATTACTCTCAAGTATCTAACACTGGCAGGTGGAGGTGCAGTCTTTTTGTAGCTACCAAGCAGAAAACAAGCATTATATCTGTGTTTGAATAACAGGAAATTTGACAAAGGTACAGAAACACTCCTGAATTGGAAAATATGTATTACTGTTGTATTTGTAAGCATGTGCTTTTCCATGCTTACAGGTAGAGGGAGGTGCCCCATACATAAGTGAAAGATTATTTTCGGTGTTTAATAGAGATTGCACTCTTATGCCCCGTACACACGATCGGATTTTCCGATAACAAATGTTGGATGTGAGCTTGTTGGCTGAAAGTCCGGCCGTGTGTATGCTCCATCGAACATTTGTTGTCGGACTTTCCACCAACAAATGTTGGCTAGCAAGTTCTCAAATTTTCCGCCAAAATAACTTTGTTGTCAGAATTTCCGATCGTGTGTACACAAGTCCGACGCACAAAAGTTCACGCATGCTCGGAATCAAGCAGAAGGAGCCGTACTGGCTATTGAACTTCCTTTTTCTCGGCTTGTCGTACGTCACCACGTTCCCACGTTCGTAATTGTTGGCCAACATTTGTGTGACCGTGTGTATGCAAGACAAGTTGGAGCCAACATCCTTCGAACAAAAATCCACGGTTTTGTTGTCAGAAAGTCCGATCGTGTGTACAGGGCATTACAATTACAAAGTTTGCGTCATATTCAGTTGATATAGCAGTTTTATTTTGCTAATTATGCTAATCTTTTCTATGCTACATTGGTTTTGTGATTAATTGGATTTTCAAACTCTAAGAAGCTGGAATGTTAAGGAATACTTACTGTTAAATACAAAATATTTAGTTTTGGGGATTTGTTTATTAAGTATTTTTATTTTTTTATTTTTTATTGCATCATGGGTTTGATTTACTAAAACTAGAGAGTGCCAAATCTGGTGCCACTGAGCATGGCAACCATTCAGCTTGTAACTTCAGTTTGTTCAATTAGACTTTGACAAAAAAAAAAACCCTGGAAGCTGGTTTCTATGCAGAGCTACACCAGCTTTTGCACTCTCTAGTTTTAGTAAATTAACCCCCATATATCTATTACTTGCAAAGTAGTTTGAAGATTTGGATTGACGCTACCAAGCAGAAAATGTAGCACTCAAAACTAATGAAGAGTTTGGAAAAGATTGTTCAAGGACATTCCTAAATGGAGGGGAATTTGACACCTTGGTTTTAGAAAACTCTGACTTCTGACAACTCAATTACACAGTTGTGCCAGATGCTTAGCAATCTGCATACAAGATGCACCCGCATCTCACTACTGTAATGAAAGTCTGAATATAGCATTCCATACAAGAAAGGCAGTGTAACAAACATTTTAATCTTTAACCGATTCCCGACCGCCGCACGCTGATGTACGACGGCAGAATGGCACGGGTGCGCAAAAGGGCGTACCCATACGTCCCTTCGTAATCCTGAGCTAGCAGGCGTGTGCACAGCGCCAGTGGCGCACGGCGCGGGAGCGGGCTCGCAGGCCCTGCGGACTCGATGTCTGCCAGTGGCCCATGATCGCGACAAGGAGAGGCAGAACAGGAAAATGTAAACAAGGCATTTCCCTGTTCTGCCTAGTGACATGACAAGGATCTACTGCTCCCTGTCATAGGGAGTAGTGATCTCTGTCATGTCCTAGGTAGCCCACCCCCCAACAGTTAGAACACGCTGAGGGAACACATTTAACCCCTTGATCTCCCCCTAGTGTTTAACCCCTTCCCTGCCAATGACATTTACACAGTAATCAGTGGCTATTTTTAGCTCTAATTGCTGTATAAATGTCAATGGTCCCAAAATAGTGTCAAGTGTCCGATCTGTCCGCCGCAATGTCGCAGTTCCCATAAAAATCGCAGATCACGCCATTACTAAGAAAAAAAAAATTATAATAAAAAATGCCATAAATCTATCCCCTATTTTGTAGATGCTATAACTTTTGCGCAAACCAATCAATATACACTTATTATGATTTTTTTTCCAAAAATATGTGGAAGAATACATATCTGCCTAAACTGAGAAATAATTTTTTTTAAATATATTTTTGAGGGATATTTATTATAGCAAAAAGTAAAAAATATTGCTTTCTTTTCAAAATTGTTGCTCTTTTTTTGTTTAAGGCGCAAAGAATAAAAATCACAGGGGGGATCAAATACCACCAAAAGAAAGCTCTATTTGTGTGAAAAAAAGGATGTCAATTTTGTTTGGGTACAGCGCCACATGACCTCACAATTGTCAGTTAAAGCGACGCAGTGCTGAATCGCAAAAAATGCTCTGGTCAGGAAGGGGGTAAAATTTTCCGGGGCTGAAGTGGTTAAAGTAGAGTTTCAGACAAAAGTAACAAGATAAAATAACAAAACTGGCTTTTGCTCTAATAGTCAGCTTCAATACAGAGATTTCCCCTGCAGTCATTTTTCCCTGCTAGATCTCCTCAGTCTGAAGGCCAGCATCATTCAACCCATTTCCTCTGAGCACAGGTTGTCCTGGACCCCCTCTTTTCCTTTCACAGCCTGTGACTGGACAGTGAAAGGAGAAGCAGCTCATTGATGACTGCCAAGTTTTTTCACCTTAATGCATTTAAAACACAAGGGTTTACAACCCTTTAATAGTTATAGTGACACTATACCATTTTTCTCCAAAAATAATCCCTATACATCCACTACCTAATAGCCTATAATTTTCTTTTCCTGACGCATCCCCATGGCAGCACACACTGGGTTGTGACTCCGCCCCCACAACCTGACAGGATTGGATAGCAATAAATTTGAAGGAGAGGCACCCTACTTTATTCTCTTTTTTTTCCTCATCTGACAAGATTGGAAAGACAAGATTTTGCACCCTTACCATATTTGCCCCACCAGGTTAGCCTCTGGCTGGAAGTCTCTCCTGTTCAGCCTCTAAAGGAGTCTTTGCGGAGAGAGCCCCACTCTGGTGGTCTCAGGGGCAAGGATTTCTGGCACATACAAGCTTTAAAAAAGCTTAAAAAATCGCAGTAGCTTCCTACCTGTCTCCACTCCTGTAAGTGTGTCATTTCCTTTCATTTTTGTGTGTTTTAAAGTTCTGCTGGGCTCTATAGTTCCACAGGCAAGGGGAATCTCCAAGACGGCTGCAGTGTCCTCATCAGCTCTCTGCACAGGCACCGGGGGAAGCGAGGTCATACTACTGAAACTTTTGCCCTTCTCCAAGATGGCGGCCGGGACTACACAGTACTACTGCACATGTGCGGTGATGTCATTTCCGGCGCGACGGAGGAGGTGAATTTAAAAAGCCTTGTAATCTGTCAGTTTTTGCTGATGGTTACAGGCATATTACAAAAGGATTTTTTCTTGACATTTTTGCTGCCCTCAGTCTCAGGTAAGTCCACATCTCTTTTGCTTGTGTTAATAAGTGATCTTTTTATGTCTGTGACTACTTGTACAATCCTAAACTTTATGCTTTCTAGATACTGTCTTCTGGTGCACTGTTTTCATGGAAGCCACTGCCCAAGCAGACCATCCTCATCATATGAGGTAAGAGGTGCCAGCATTCATGGTAAGTATGAAGGAGAGAAAAAAGAGTGCATATTCACTAATCATGCGATTTCTGGTAATCCTTCCAGGTCTAAATCTACCAAATACCAAGCATCAAGGATGCTCCAGTCATACTTCGAGTCATGGTAGATCTAGGAGAAGTCGCTTAAGATCTTCATTTCACCATCGTCACTCTGGTCGCAGCCACTCTCATTATAGTCGCTCATATAGAAGGTCACCTTCTCCCCGTCACGAAAGGAGCTATCACACCCGCCCTGCAGCAAACGCTTGCTGGGTGTGCGGAGCTCCAGCTTTGCCAGACAAATTGGCCTGCCAGGCATGCTTCAATTAAGCAACCAGAGAAAAGGAATTTGATGTAAGAGAGGTGACTGACTTCATCAGAGAGTCTGTACGGGAGACTATCTTGGAGACATCACTTCCTGAACAAGACAAGGCCGGCCCGAGCACATCTTCCCTAGCTCAGAATCCACCCATAGATTTGGATTCAGATTCTGACAATGTTGAGGTGGAGACCGCTACTGGATTTGACTTTACTCTAGTGGAGCCCTTCATAAAGTCAGTGAAGGAATCCATGGGATGGGAGGAGGCGAAAGAGACCCCTCGCAAGGTTCGGAAGTACTTCCCTAATCTATAGGGAACCAGAGTCCTTTCCCTTTATCGAGGAACTGGAAGATCTCATCAAGGATGAGTGGGAGAGAATGAACAAGAGAGCTAATCTGAATAATAGATGTACTAAACTGTATCCTTTGAAAGAACAAAAGGTGAATTCGCTATCCCAACCACCGGTGGTCAATGCTTCCTTGATTGCGACTTGCAAGACACAGTATTTTACCCATAGAGGATGCAGTAACTTTCCGGAACATGTTGGATCGAAAAATTGATCAAGACATGAAAAAAGCATATTGCACAGCAAGTGGCACATGTAAACCTGCAATGACATCAGCCGCAGTAGGAAAAGCGATTTCTGGTTGGTCTGCCAATATAGAGAAATCTGTTTGTGAGGGGGCTGACCAGGACATTTACCAAGACTCTTCTTCCTGTGATCGCGTTCCTAAGAGAGAAAGGCCTGCGGCCCCATCATTATTTAGACGATATCCTGTTCTTAGCGGAGAGTCAGGAAACACTGATTCTTCATCGAGATATATTGATCAACACGCTTCAAAGTTTTGGGTGGTTAATCAATTGGAAGATGAGCAGTCTTCAGCCACTCAAAATATGACTTTCTTAGGGGCGAGGTTGCTATCGAAGCTCAGGAGATCTTCGGCATCAGTGATAGCGATCATTCCTTTTTGGCCAAGGAGGCCTTGGTTTACGACTCTGCTACAGCTCAGTCTGAGGGACCCGCTACCTCTTCCATTATCACAAGATCTTCTTCACCAAGGTCAGTTCCTCCATCCAGCCCCAGAGAAGCTCCATCTGATGGCCTAGATGTTGAGAGGATTAGGTTCCTAGAGCAAGGTTGCTCACAGGAGGTCGTTTTAAAATTACTCCAGGCTAGGAAATGCACAACTAATGTCACTTATGACAGAATATGGGACAAGTTCATGTCTATGGCCCAGCAGAATGGTTGGGACCCTTTATCTCTGGAAGTGCCGCAAGTTTTGGAATTCCTTCAAGCAGGTTTATCCAGAGGCCTCAATTCAAGTACACTCAAAGTAAAGGTTTCAGCTCTTTCAGCTAAGACGGATGTCAAGTGGGCCAATCACCCTCTTATACAATTCATAAGAGCGTGTGTCAAGATCAGGCCTCCAAGAAGACCGACTTTCCTAGCATGGGTTTTATCGATAGTCCTAAAAACCGTCTCCTTTCCATCCAGCCGATTCAATCACACTATG
Organism: Aquarana catesbeiana; assembly: GCF_042186555.1. NCBI lineage: Eukaryota > Metazoa > Chordata > Amphibia > Anura > Ranidae > Aquarana > Aquarana catesbeiana. The sequence continues at coordinate 273,432,563 of NC_133324.1, forward strand.
GAACTTAACTTTAAAACTAACATTTCTTATAGCTATCACTTCTGCTAAAAGAGTTTCGGAAATACATGCGTTAATGATTTCAGAGCCATACATGGTCTTTTACCCAGACAGGGTGGTACTGAAACCCTCAGACCAATTCACTCCAAAGGTGTCGTCATCCTTCTATTACAATCAAGAAATCAATCTTCCATCATTTACAGATAATCAAGGTCAACCACACGCTTTGGATGTTAAGACTACTATTAGAAATTATCAGCTACAGTCTCTTTCAGGAAGACAGAAAGTCTATTAGTGATTCCCCATGGGGGGAGAAGATGCCAGATGGCATCATCCCGCACCATCACATCTTGGTAGGTCAAGACAATCAAGAAAGCTTATGATATTCAGAATCTGCCGGTACCCGGAGATATCAGGGCTCATTCAACAAGGGCAGTGGCAGCTTCCTGGGCAGCGTATTGCAGAGTGTCTCCCGAGGGAATTTGCAGGGCAGCTACCTGGTCCTCCAGGCATACTTTCATGTCCCACTATAGAGTGGATTTGCCTCAGTTATCAATGGTAGATTTTGGAAGAGCCGTTGTTCGAGCCAATTCTTCAGCTATAAAATAAACACTACTACTTTAACTTGCACCCACCTGACTGGCGAGTTTTTTCCCAGTGTGTGCTGCTATGGAAAACGGAAAATTGTATACTCACCTTTCCATAATTTACCTTTCCTGATGCATCCCCATGGCAGCACACAGCATCCCACTCCTTTTTTAGGATGATAGTTACAGAGAATGAAGTGGGGTGCCTCTCCTTCAAATTTATAGCTAACCAATCCTGTCAGGTTGTGGGGGCAGAGTCACAACCTAGTGTGTGCTGCCATGGGGATGCGTCAGGAAAGGAAAATTACGGAAAGGTGAGTATACAATTTTCCGTTTTCATGACATTATTTTCTATTGTGTTTTCTACCTTCTTGCAATGTCCTCTGTGGGCACCTAAACCTCTCTGCATATTACAAATCCCATTGTCCAGTCCACAGTACCTAGTCCATCTCCAGAGTGAGCAACAGAGGGTTCAGCAGAGGGTATGTACATTCCTACATACAGTGGGAGCTTGGAGAATGAACATAGTCACTCTCTAATAGGAAATTGAATCACAGAAGCAAAAAAGGAATGTGGAGGTTTGGAGGAGGCTGAGAGCAATAGAAGGTACATTTCGATGCATCATTATTTTTATAAACCAGAGTTTAGTGTCATTTTAACAAAGGATAGACTTTTGTAACATAGCACAACCTGCCACACCAGAGCATTTGATATGTCTTTACAATCAGTTTTATTTGTTTAGAGTACTGTATAATCTGGTAGATCAAACACATGAAATCTGCAGGCATGTGTGTATGGGATTGCACTTCATGTGCTTTTGCGGAGCCCTTTGTGCTGCTTAGGGCAATGGAGATCCAACAGCATTCCACAAGGGGTTCCACTAAAGCTTTAGCTGATAGAGCCAACAAATAAACACATACTCAGGGACTGATTTTTTTTAAAGGAAAATAGGCCGTTCGTGTTGCAAGGACATTTTTTTTTTACAAGAGGATGCTCAATTAGCTTAAAGTGATTGTAAACAATCACCTTGTAAAATAATCGATTCAGTTTAACCACTTGGCATCCGCGCTATGGCCGAGTGACGGCCACAGCGCGGACCTGAATTCCCGGGAGGCCATCATATGACGGCCTCCCCTGTGCACAAGCTCGGCGCGCACCCTGAGCGCGCTGTGATCACCGAGTCACTGAGACTCAAGTGATCACCGATCTAAGGAAGGGGCCGGTCCCGGCCCCTTACCATGTGATCAGCTGTCAGCCAATGACAGCTGATCACATGATGTAAACAAAAGATCGGTAATCGGGTTCTTTTTCTACTCACGCTGACAGTGTGAGTAGAACAAAAAGCCGATCACCGGCTCAGATGTGAGGGACATCGGTCCTGAAGTGGAAGAGGCACATCTGCCTCATCAGTGCCACCTAATAGTGCCACCTAACACTGACCACAGTGCCACCTAACAGTGCCCACAGTGCCACCTAACAGTGCCCACAAGTGCCACCTATCAATGCCCACAAGTGCCAGCTATCAATGCCCACCAGTAGTGCCAATCAGTGCCACCTAGCAGTGCTGCCTATCAGTGTAACTGATCAGTGCCCATCACTGCCGCCTCATCAGCATACATCAGTGAAGGAGAAAAATTACCTGTTTTAAATTTTTTATAACAAAATATTAAAATAATAAAATTTTTTTTTTTTTTTTAAATTCAGTTTTTTACATTTTTTTAACAAAAAGTAAAAACTGCAGAGGTATCAAATACCACCAAAAGAAAGCTCTATTTGTGGTGAAAAAATGATAAAAATTTCATATGGGTACAGTGTTGTATGACCACGCAATTGTCATTCAAATTGCGTCAGCGCTGAAAGCTGAAAATTGGTCTGGATAGGAGGGGGGTTTAAGTGCCCAGTAAGCAAGTGGTTAAAATAGAAATGAAAGGCAAAACATTTTTGTATAGATAAAAAAAAAAAAAACATTATACAAACCCTTTCCCCCTTTTTTTTATAAGTGATCACATTCCCTCTGTCTCCTCTGTTCTCAGCTGCATAAGAGCTGGGGGGAGGAGAAGCAGCAGCACACTGAGCTTGTCAGGACAAGTCTGATCATTGGAGGAGAGTACACTGAATTCCCAGCATAGCTAGAGAACTGACCACAGTGTGTTCTCCTGCTTGATGTGGTCAGTCTTTAAAAGGAAACCAGAGGGACTAGCAGAAACACCTGGGATTTCACATAAAGGAAGCAATACAAAGAGAACAGGATACTTTATCATACAAGTACATGGTACAGAGGTAAAGAGGTGAAGCTCTGCTGACTTCCATAATCCAATCATGTAAAAACAAAAATACTGTTTTTTTTTCTTTGCAGGTGATAGGTCATTCTATGCAAAGTGTTTCACTACATTGACACAGCCTTTGCATAGTGAACATATTATTTGTCTTTAACCCACGTCTTTAGATAAAGTCAACCCTTCACTATCTTCCTATCATCAAGTTGAACTATCAAGTTGAACTTTTTTCTCAGGAGATACCTTTTAGGGCACCCTGAGACTAGGTTTTGCTTCTCATTTACAATACTTATATATATATACTATGAACATGTACAGAGATGCAGATTTGTTACAGCATGTTAGTTCTACAAACCTAAAAATGTTCCTGCGAAAATGTATGCAAATGTTAATAGTTGAAACTGAGCACATACCCACTGTATATCCCTGTGTTCTTGTGTGATGGCACAATTTTTTTTTTTTACAATTAACGTGGTGTTTTTATTGTAAGAGTAAATTACATACAGGATACATAGATCAATGGTACAGTGGCATTTTGTTCGGGCTACAGTAAAAAAAAAAAAATTATAAAAAAAAACAAAAAAACAAACCAAAACAAAACTTCTGCATATCGGAAGTATTAAGCAGAACATTCATATACATATTGTCATATTACCTCCATTTGAGCAATTGTATAATAGGGGGACATCACATAACCAGATTTTTGTACTTTAATAAGATTCATTAGCCCCTAAGTGCGTTAGTCAGACATTGTATTACAGGTGGAGGCATTTTCTAACCAGGTGTCCCATATTTTGCCATATTTGGTCGGGCATCCCCTGTGGGCATAAATTTCCTTTTTATATGGTAAAACATTGTTAATAGCAGATATCAACTCGCGAAGCGTTGGAGGTGCAGTTTGTAGCCATTTTCTAGCTATCAGTAATCTAGCTATGAAGAGCGACTCCTGGAGAAATATTTTATGAAATTTATCCGAGTCAGGGTCTGGGAACACCCCTAGTAAGCACTGTTTAGGGCATAGTGTTAGAGGAGAGCCCGTCTCATCATGGATGAACTTCACTATCTGGGACCAATAATCTTGTATTGCTGGACACAACCAAAGGAGGTGGAAGAAGGTGCTGGAAGCGCTATCACATCGCAGTTTGGATTTTGAGTAGGCTTGTACTTGACAAGGCGAAGAGGGGTCAGATATGATCTGTGTAAAATGTAGAGCTGCGTGAGGCGATCCGACAATTTAGTGGAAACTTTTTTGCAAGGATTCTAGGGCATCTTCCCATTCATCATCCTCCAGCCCCCCCACATCTCCCGACCAGAGGTCTTTTAATTTATATGCAATTAGAGCTGCTGTGGGTCTTAGCAGAGAGTTGTAGAACCCCGAGATGAGTTTACGATGATCAGATCCCAACATAATATAAAGGATATCCGTTTGTTCCACATCAGGGGGGGGTCCCACCAAATTGAGCTCTGAGAGCGTGACAGAGCTGGAGATAACAAAAGAGCATGGCATTAGGGAGGCCAAAGTCTGTTTTGAGTTGTTGAAACGATTTTAAGACGTTGTCACAATAGACGTCCGACAGAAATCCTACCCCATAGTGAAGCCATAATTCAGGATTTGGCACCTTTAGTAGCTCTCCCAGGGCAGAATTGTCCCATAAGGGTGTGTGAGAGTGTGTTGGGGGGAATTTTGATCTTTCACTACCTCCCAAACTGTACAGTAATGGTATAGTAGTCCCTTCCTGTTGTCCATTTTATTAGCGCCTGTAAAAAGAATCTGGAAAGGGTGTGAAAATCTACGTCCATGCGGAACACAGAGCAGGGATTAACATCGTTCTTTGTCATGCTTGTCTAGATGGAAAAAATGGGACAGTTGCGCCGCTAGGTAGTAAAGATTAAAATCGGGTAATGCCGCACCACCCAGTTCAGTCGGATTTTTCAGCGTTTGCCAGGACAGTTTATGACGGCCCGATCCTTAAACAAAAGAGTTAAGAATGGCCTCAATAGATTTAAAGATCCTCAAAGGTAAGTATATCGGGGCGTGCCATAAAACATATAAGAATTTAGGGAGGAAGACCATTTTAATCAGGTTTACCCGTCCCATCACCCCAAGGGGTAATTTAGCCCATGTCTGTGTTTTGCGTTTCAATACTGCTATAAGGGGTTCTATATTGTGACGAACATAGTCTTCCGGCGATCGAGTTATTACAATTCCGAGATAAGTCATGGCACTAACCCTAAGGAGCGGGGAGCTGGACTGTACTTTGGTTGGTACGCTGACATCTATCGGGAGGATTTGGGATTTACCCCAGTTGATCTTCAATCCTGAGTATCTACCAAAGTTTTGATTTACCTCTAGGGCTAACTGCAAAGATGGGCCTGCATCTGCCAAGTATAGTAGCATGTCGTCAGCATACAGACTAATCTTTTCCAGCAAGTTTCCACGGGTAAGTCCTTCAATGCCTGGGTGTGTTCTAAGGGATGCGGCAAGGGGTTCCACCGCCAGTGCATATAGCAAGGGAGAAAGTGGACATCCCTGCCAAGTGCCCCTGGAAAGAGGGAAGGGATCAGAAACTTTTCCGTTGACCAAGACCCTGGCGCATGGGCTCTGATATAAAAGTCAGATCCACTTAATGAACTTGGGTCCGAATCCCAAATTTTGCGAGGCACTCCCAAAGATACGCCCACTCAACCGAGTCGAACGCCTCTGCGGCGTCGAGAGACACCACAACTCAGGACCCAGGGCATCATGTTCAGCTTAAATGTTCATATGGAGTCTACGTAGGCTGTATGCCGTGTTTTTTGCAGGCATGAACCCAGTTTGGTCCGGGTGAATCAGTGAGAGAATCACCTCATTTAGGCGAAGCGCCAGAATCTTGGCCAAGATTTTTATATCCAATTGGAGAAGGGATATTGGGCGATAGGATTCTGGGAGTTCTGGGTTTTGCCAGTTTTGGGTATCAATACTATATTTGCTTCGTTCATGGACAAAGGTAAAGACTCAGATTTAAAGATATGGGAAAATAATTCATGAAGTTTGGGAATCAAGGTCTCGCTATATACTGTGTAAAACTCCAGGGGTAGTCCATCGGACCCCGGTGCTTTTGATGGGTTGAGCAGGGAAATTGCCTTTGTTATTTCGCTTTCGGTGATAGGGGCTTCCAACTGTTCCACCTGGGGTTGGGTAAGGCAGGGTAGTTCTATATTAGATAACAGCGACACTATCTCTTCTATGGGATTGTTAGTAGTAGAGGAGTATAGAGATGCGAAGAAGGAGCGGAACTCCCCAGCCACTTCGTCAGGATCAGGCAATATCCTGCCGGCGGCATCTCGAAGTGATACCACCGTGGGGGGTCTGTGATATAAGTGTGCTAAATAAGCCAAGAGACGACCCGCCCACTCTCAGCATTCATATTGCCTTTGCTTACTATAATATATTTTCCTATCGGCTTTTTCAAAATGTAAATTGTTTACTATTCTGGTTTGTAGTTTTAATTGATCTGCTGTAGATGCAGATGGGTTGTCTGTGAAGTTCTTTTCTGCTTCTATAAGGGACTGTTCTGCTTGCCTAAGTACCTGGGAGGAAGTCTTGCGATAACGGGAGATAGGCTGTGATAGGATCATTCGGGCATGGGACTTAAATGTATCCCATACTACATCTAGGGGTGCTGTGCCTCTATTTGTCTGAAAAAAGAAGTCCCATTCACTGGCAGCCTCCCCCAAGTCGGGAACAACTGTCAGCCAAAACGGGTTAAGCTTCCAATTGTATGTCATGGGAGGAGAGTCGATCCTAAGTTTAATCCAGTATGGGGCATGATCTGACAGAATGCGCGGATTAAATCCTACCTCTCTGAGCAACGGAATAAGGGTACAGGAGATCAGAATGAGGTTGATGCGTGACATAGTGTTGTGGGACGTGGAAAAGCAGGAGTAAGCCTTCTCTGATGGGTTGCGGTGTCTCCAGGTGTCCACAAGGGCCAGATCTGTGATTGTTTTACCAAACCTAGTGTGTGGTTGAGATGGGTTATCATGGGGTGTCACTGAAATGCGGTCTAAATCCCTATTCATAACGTTATTGAAGTCGCCTAGCCACATCGCAGGAACGGTAGGAAATTGAGACATAAATGCCAGCCCCTTGTGTATGACACTAAATTGAAAGGGAGGTGGTACATAGAATGCTAATATTAACAGTTCTAGGCCATTCATCTTAGCATGTAAAAATAAAAACCTACCCTGGGGGTCAGATCTGAGGGTAATTAACACGAATTTTACTGTTTTTGCCACTAGTACAGCAATACCTCTGGAGTCGGCAGAGTAAGGGGCTTGATAGAACCATCCCACCCATGGCTTTTTAAGCATCGTCTGGAGTTGACCTGTGAGATGGGTCTCCACCAACACCATAAGGCCTGCACGTTGGGTCTTAAGATATGCTAATACTGCGTTTCGTTTGGGCTTTGCCCTGAGACCTCTCACATTCCATGTGAAACATTTAACATCTAGCATGGTAACAAATATTTATATTTGTGTGCCTTATGTCCAATGTTCATGGCGCCACAGGCATCTCTATAGTTGAGAGGATCCACATTTCCCCCCCTCAATCCCATAGCAGGACGGATAGGGCTGGGCATATGGGGTCGCTCAACATTCTGTATATTAGAACCATATATGTATCTGTCACATTGCAAAGCCACTGTATTATTAAGTAAACACCAAGATCTATTACTCTTCAGCATGTAATACGTGAACCAAACATTAAACCAATCAGAACATTCTGACTGTAACTGTCTCAACACTCTAGCATACCCGGTAAGCAATGCATCCAATTAAGAACAAATGCAATTTGCTGGGACCGGGCAGGCCAGGGAAACATTACTTGTGCCCTAAGGCAACTGTTACTTTGAAAAAGGAAAATAACGGGATCCATAGGGACGCCCGCATCTAGGGGAGCGGTATTTCGCTGCAAGGCAGGCAGTAGCATCAGGAGCAAAAGCACCGATCTAGGGGACATAGCCATGTTCCCCAATCCAAGTGACATAGCGGGTAGTAACTTGCCTGCAGGATATGAGAGTTCGAGTCATACTGCATGTACATCCATTGGGCCCCTGTCCAGGCCCAACCACGGGGGAACACACACATCATAGATGGGTAGATATGGGGTTAGGAATCCGAGTACCTCATAAGGATACCTCGGTCATGGGTGATAGAGTCCACAGTGTCTGGGGGGCAGGCAGTCTTTATGCAAGGAGAATGTGTGTGTGGCTGTAAAATATGGGGAGAGGTGTCGTCACACAAACTTGGCACAGTACCTGTATGATGGTAGGACTGCAGATTTTCCGGAAGGCACATATCCACATCAGAGCCTATTCCAAATCAGGAGCGAGACTTGTAGCATTTTCAGGCAGGATCAAGACTCAGGGCTGCTTTGTTCTCTAACCAGGTGAAGACGGCCTCAGGTGTGTCAAAGAAATGTGCCGCGCTGGAAAGAGCATCGCATAGGAATAATGGCGGATCCGCAGCTGATGCTTCGCCTCTGTAAACAGGGCCCTTTTCTTTTGTACTTCCGCCGAGAAGTCCGGGAATACCTTGATTTCTTTGTTTTTAAAGGGGATGTTACCCTTTAGTCTGGTCAGCCTGAGAACAGCGTCCCGGTCACGGAACTTAAGTATTTTAGCAATAAATGTCCTTGGCGGTGCTCCCTGAGGAGGGGATTTAGCCGCCAGCCTGTGCGCCCGTTCAACCACAAAGGAAGTAGAGAACTCGGCTCTCCCAAATGTGCTAACCAGCAAATTCTCAAGAAATGAGGGGGGATCGGAGCCCTCCGAGCCCTCAGGCAGGCCTATAAAACACAAGTTGCAACTTCTCAGACGATTTTCCATATTGTCTTGTTTAGCTAGCACCATGTTTAGTTGATGTTGTAAGCGTTCAGGGTGGACTTGTAGTGGCGGCAGTTTGTCCTCCACCTGGCTGATACGAACTTCTGTCTCCGTGACCCGGTCTCTTAATTTTTGTAAATCCTGGCGTATTAATGACACATCCGCCTTGACTTCCTCGATTTTACTAGTCAAGGTGCTTTTACAATCCGAGATTGCTTCAAGCACCCGTGCAGTGTCCTCCGCCGCTGGGTCTGCATGTGGAGAGGAGCCGGCGCCATACCCCCCCCCCCCCCCGGCTTCCTTGTCTGTGTTTCTATATTTTGCCAGCTTTGCGGCCGGATCCGTTTTCTGCTTCGGCGGCGACATGATCCCCACGGGCGGGGGGAGGCAGGGAATCCAGATGTGGGTGAAAAATAGGCAGTATTAGCTCCAGGATCTATTAGTTTGGATTATTGGCAAGCGGAGCTCCCGTGTCCCTACACCATGCCAGTCCAGGCCACGCCCCCGTGATGGCACAATTTACATGGTGTTAGAGGATCTCATCATACTGTATATCCTAGTTGTCCAATACTTTAGCTGTATCACATTCCTAACCACCAAACACTGATCCCTCTCCTTACCCATCTTTTACAATCCACTAGCTTAATTGCTGGTGGCAGATCCTCCATTTTTTCCCACTTTTAGCATACATATCCCCTATTTATTTACGTAATCTTTGGGCTCCTTTAGCAATGACTGTGCCTCTAGGCTTCCTTAAGCAGTTTAGCTCTGTGCTTAAATATATGCTGGTTTAGCTGCATGCTAGTTACAATCTCAATATTGCATGTAAACATCTCATATCTTTTAACATATGGCTTTGTTAAAAACAAATACATGTCACACAGTGACAGTTGCATAGCATGCCTTTGCTTGCAACACTAAAAAAAATGTGCAGTGCCTCTTTCTCCCCCTCACACTCCTTTATACTTACCTGAGTCCTGTATCGATCCAGTGCTGTGATCGTCAGCAGGACTTCTCTCTTTTCTTAGCTCTTACACAGGCTTGGTTGAGAGCATTGGGAGGCATTGGCCGTAGCTGCTGTCAGGCAGATCCATTGAGGAGGGAGCGAGTGGCCGGGCCAAGCCAACTGACACACAGAGCCCGACACTGAGCAAGCCCGCACTTGTGCCACCATAGGAAGCAGCTTCCTCTGGCGATGCACGCAGAAGCGGAGGAGCCTGGATCACCGTTGGGGGACCAAAGAGAGAAGCATTGGGGCTGCTCTGTGCAAAAGAAAAGTCTAATTTATCAAATTAAGTAGATATGTCTTTGGTGCATCGTGCCTCAAAGTTGGGTATACATCCAATAACATTAGATCTCCAGGCAATCCCAAAAATGGAATGAAATTGAGAAATGACAATTATTGCACAAACAAGTCAATTTTACAAAGTTTCTCTACGGTATAATACTAACATTTATGGCTTTCAGTTGGGGAGGGAGTTGGGTACCTATACAATAAATTGTGGGAATTTTAAAGTGGTAATAAACCCTAAAACGAAAATTGACTATATTGCAGCTTTCCAACACTAAACTGTAGTAGTTGCATTCATTTTGTGTAATGCCCTGTACACACACTCGGATTTTCCGACGGAAAATGTGTGATAGAACCTTGTTGTCGGAAATTCCGACCGTGTGTGGGCTCCATCACACATTTTCCATCAGAATTTCCCACACACAAAGTTTGAGAGCTTGCTATAAAACTTTCCGACAACAAAATCCGTTGTCGGAAATTCCGATCGTGTGTATACAAATCCAACGCACAAAGTGCCACGCATGCTCAGAATGAATTAAGAGATGAAAGCTGTTGGCTACTGCCCCGTTTATAGTCCCGATGTATGTGTTTTACGGCACCGCGTTCAGAACAATCGGATTTTCCGACAACTTTGTGTGACCATGTGTATGCAAGACAAGTTTGAGCCAACATCTGTCGGAAAAAATCCATGGATTTTGTTGTCGGAATGTCCGATCAATGTCCGACCGTGTGTACAGGGCATAAGTCTTTTCCCTTAATTTCACCTAGTGATCCAGCCGGTATGTCTTCACTCCACTGGAGGAGCAATAAGGACAACTTTGGACAGCAGCATTGTCAATCTATGAAGAGGGTAGTGACTGGATCACCAGCTGATAATACAGAGCCTACTGCATCCACTGCATCTAAGAATTGTTAACCTGCAATATATTCCATTTTTGTTTTTGATTAGTACCTATTTAACTTCAATTATCTGGTCATGTGCAGATTAAATAAGTAAACAGGGATTTCCTTTTTTTTACACAATTGGATAAATTAAGGGAATATTCACACAATTTATTGTGTGAAGATTCTAAACTCCTTTAATAATTCAGCCTTAGGTTACTTTCACAATGAGGCACTTTACAGGCGCTACAGCGTTAAAAATAGCGCCTGTAAAGAGCCTCTCCTGTCTCTCCAGTGTGAAAGTCCGAGTGCTTTCACACTGGAGCAGTGTGCCTGCGGGACGGTTAAAAAAAGTCCTGCAAGCAGCATCTTTGCAGTGTTGTAGGAGCAGTGTCTACACCTCTCCTAAAGCATCCCTGTAGTGGCACTTTGCGGGCGGTTTTAACCCGTTTTCGGCCGCTAGCGGGGGTTAAAACCGCCCCACTAGCGGCCGAATAGCGCCGCTAAAATGGCGCTAAATTTAGTGCCGCTTTACCGCCGACGCCCGCCCACCCCAGTGTGAAAGTAGCCTTAGTATAGCAGTTGTGCTTTTGATTTATTAATATTTTTTTAAATATTTTTTCTACTCCTTCCCATGTGTTCACTGATATAAAGGGAACCACTTCTTGTAAAAGGTTTCAGAGGGGTTAGACAGAAACTGCTGGATATGGACAATAAGGTATGTCACATTTGTCAGCATATGAAATGTGGAATCATTTCATTATAGAAAGGTACAAGAGTAACAAACGCCTATTTCCAGTAACTAGGTTCACCTTCTTTAATGACATTTTAAACCTTTTTATTGTGATTGTTGCATAATACACATCACATTTTATTGCCAAAATGAGAGATTGATTTTGGTTTTAATATATGTTACCCAATTCCCTTGCTAGGGATAGAGTGGATAATATCAACATGCAAGTGACATGTGTTATATTTGTTTGAGCTTTATATCATATATCTTCTGTGATTGAAGGATTAAGGGATTTTGAAATGGGAACAGAGCACAGCTACACATACTAAGAGTATTTAGGATTATATAGGCCTTGGAATATCTGTCCATTCCCAATTTCCAGAAGGCATTTTTCACCATTGATATATTCATTTTTTGTGTACAAGATTAAGCTTGTTGTTATTAAAGGTGTACTCCAGTTAAGATTTTAAATGAAGCTTTGCGATCAATATGCAAAATACATCCTATCCTATAACTTATATACCTTATCCTATATATACCTGTATATATGATAGATGTGCGTATATATATATATCTATCTATATCTAGATATATATCTAGATATATATCTAGATATATATCTATATCTAGATATAGATATATATCTAGATATATATCTATATATAGATAGATATATATATATATGATAAAGAAATGTGTAAAAAATACACAAAACATCCAGCGCTCCTCTGTCCCATGTATTGGCAATTAATCCATAGATAAACACACTAAAAGTCTGTGATGTAACATAATTTATAGCAATAGTGAATGAATGGTAGAGGGGTGGATGAAAGATGGATGGATTATGGAGAAAGGAAGACTAGATGGTTGGATGGATGATGGATGAATGAAGAGCAGATGAATGGATGGTTCACCTCTGCAACTCTTGTAAGATCTGGGCAGGATCACCTCATAAAGTAGGAAATAGCAAAAAGCAGAGCGCTGAGGTTAATACCAAGCACAAAAACACCTTTATCGAAAGCAGCACATTTACATGTCAGAGATCACCAGTCCACCAGTGGATAGTAACACAGCAGGTTGAGACACCAGAGCTGATCAGCTGAAGATACACAGATGCAATGGATGGCTGCCAAGCATGCAGCAGCAGAGGCTCCAAAGCTTCAGCAGGTGTTTCAAGGGACAAGGCCCTCTTTATCAAATGCTGGGCATTTGATAAAGAGAGCCTTGTTCCTTGAAACGCATTATGCTTATCCCCTCCCGATATCACCAAAGGATTCTACCAGCTGTCATCTTCACAGTGCAGCTGGAGATGCAGCCAGTCCACACCACCTGCTAGAGCTTTGGCGCCTCTAAAGTGCGGTGACGTCAGCACGTCGCTCCGCATGACGCACAACCGGGGCACTGATGATGTCAGAGTGTGACAAAATGCATCGGACGGAGCGATATGCTGACGTCACTGTGTTTCTTAGATCCCGGAAGGATGGGCGTTTATGCTATAACTGGATGGCTTAAGATTATTCAATGCATATTTATGTGAAATTGATGTAAGTGCAATAATTTTAAGGTAGAATAAAGTTTATATGGTTTTACACTATGGCCAGCCTTTATCATTTTGTAGAACTTCCATGAGCATGACTAACTGGAGGGTATCCGTGGAGGGTTCCTGCTGAGCTCGAGCTACAGTTGTTGCTGCACCTGCATTGTGGGAAATTGATATATGGTGGGATCGACATATATATACACAGTGTCTCACAAAAGTGAGTACACCCCTCACATTTTTGTAAATATTTTAATATATCTTTTCATGTAACAACACTGAAGAAATGACACTTTGATACAATGTAAAGTAGTGAGTGTACAGCTTGTATAACAGTGTAAATTTGCTGTCCCCTCAAAATAACTCAACACACAGCCATTAATGTCTAAGCCGCTGGCAACAAAAGTGAGTACACCCCTAAGTGAAAATGTCCAAATTGGGCCAAAAGTGTCAATATTTTGTGTGGCCACCATTATTTTCAAGCACTGCCTTAACCCTCTTGGGCATGGAGTTTACCAGAGCTTCACAGGTTACCAATGGAGTCCTCTTCCACACCTGCATGATGACATCACGGACCTGGTGTATGTTAGAGACCTTGCGCTCCTCCACCTTTCATTTCAGGATGCCCCACAGATGCTCAATAGGGTTTAGGTCTGGAGACATGCTTGGCCAGTCCATTACCTTTACCCTCAGCTTCTTTAGCAAGGCAGTGGTCGACTCGGAGGTGTGTTTGGAGTCGTTATCATGTTGAAATACTGCCCTGCAGCCCAGTCTCCAAAGGGAGGGGATAATGCTCTGCTTCAGTATGTCACAGTACATGTTGGCATTCATGGTTCCCTCAATGAACTGTAGCTCCCCAGTGGCGGCAGCACTAATGCAGCCCCAGACCATGACACTCCCACCACCATGCTTGACTGTAGGCAACACACTTGTCTTTGCACTCCTCACCTGGTTGCCGCCACACACGCTTGACACTTTCTGAACCAGATAAGTTTATCTTGGTCTCATGAGACCACAGGACATTGGTTCCAGTAGTCCATGTCCTTAGTCTGCTTGTCTTCAGTAAACTGTTTGTGGGCTTTCTTTTGCATCATCTTTAGAAGAGGCTTCCTTCTGGGACGACAGCCATGCAGACGAATTTGATGCAGTTTGAGCACTGACAGGCTGACCCCCCACCCCTTCAACCTCTGCAGTAATGCTGGCAGCACTTATACGTCTATTTCCCAAAGACAACCTCTGGATATGATGCTGAGCACGTGCACTCAACTTCTTTGGTCGACCATGGCAAGGCTTGTTCTGAGTGCAACCTGTCCTGTTAAACCGCTGAATGGCCTTGTGCTACAGCTCAGTTTCAGGGTCTTGGCAATCTTCTTATAGCCTAGGCCATCTTTATGTAGATCAACAATTCTTTTTTTACAGATCCTCAGAGAGTTCTTTGCCATAAGGTGCCATGTTGAACTTCCAGTGACCAGTATGAGAGAGTGAGAGCGATAACACCAAATTTAACACACCTGCTCCCCACTCACACCTGAGACCTTGTAACACTAACTAGTCATGACACCGAGGAGGGAAAATGGCTAATTGGGCCCAATTTGGACATTTTCACTTAGGGGTGTACTCACTTTTGTTGCCAGCAGTTTAGACATTAATGGCTGTGTGTTGAGTTATTTTGAGGGGACAGCAAATTTACACTGTTATACAAGCCGTACACTCACTACTTTACATTGTAGCAAAGTGTCATTTCTTCAGTGTTGTCACATGAAAAGATATAATAAAATATTTACAAAAATGTGAGGGGTGTACTCACTTTTGTGAGATACTGTGTGTGTATATATATATATATATATATATATATATATATATATATATATATGCTGGTTGGTATGGAGAGGTAACAATGTCAGAACGAGGGCGCCACCATCCCTGAATAACATATGCAAACAGAGAGAAAATTTGGTGGGATTTTGTAGGCGCCAGGTAAGTACATTTAAACAGACATCACAGCAATAAAAAATATAAATGACATTTTATTGAACATAGACAAGGTTTAAAAAATTATGCTGGCTGTGCATAATATAACAATAATAGAAAATAAGGGGTCACTCAGCACTTATAATCCCTACATGTTTCGCCCGTTGGTGCTTCCTCAGGGGATATGTGTTGAGGGACCAAGCCGGATATATCTCTAAGTAGAATAAACATACAATTAGAAACCATCAATAATAGTAACTCGAATTATATAATCAAGAAGAAAAAAAGAGAGATGTTAGTGACTGTCCATAGCTAGGTAGTGTAACTGCCAACTGATGAATAGTTACCTGTTATAAGGATGCAACCAGGAATAAGAAAACGGACATTGCACTGTACAGGAAAGGGTTTGGCCTGGGTGGGCCCAAATGGGGGCCGTAGAATCTTGTCTGCCATATAAAGGAATAATGTGAATGGGATGGTGAAAAAGAAAAGAATGTGAAGAAGTGAGAGAAGAAAAGGGAGGGGGAAGGGGGGGAGGGAAAGGAGGAAAAAAGGGGAGGGATGGGAAGAAAACGGGGGGGTGGGAAAAGAATGAAAGAAAGGGGAAAGCATGAAGAAAGGGAAGTAGGGAGAGAGAGCGGAAAAAACAGAAAAGGGGGGGGGGGGGGGATGATTGGTGGAAAAGATGGAAAGAAAAGAGGGGGGGGATTGAGAGTAAAGAGGTATGGAAACAAGGGGACATAAAAGAAACTGGGAAGGGGGGTGTGGGAGGTGGGGTTGGGAAAAGAAAAAAGAGGTGAGGGGAGAGGGAAAAAAGGGGCACAGGGAGAGGGGGTGAGGGGTGTGAAGGTGAAAAAATAAATAAAAAGCTGAAATGTGAATAAGTGCAGCCAAGGGCTATTGGTGGTGAAAAAAGATGAAGTAATGCAGTGATAAAACTGGATTAAATAAACCAGAGAAAGGACATACTTACACAGGACCAATTGAGTTTAAAGGGAAGCAAGGGCTGCCTGATAGGAAGTTTATCTGATTGAGGCAAAGAAGGGCCAATAATGAATGTCTGTATTAATAAATGCTGGTTAAAAGAAGTGTGTATGGGGAGGAAGGGTAATATCAAAATAGGGTTAATTCAGAAAAGAAGGAAGTTTGTAAATACTGTCACTTATATTGGTCATCCATATAGGACAAAGCCAAAACCCTGTATACAGATCGTCTAAAACCACCTACCAAACGAAAGGTGGGAGGAAAAGTTCCTCTAAAAGACAGTAACAGGTGCTTGTGTTTAATGAGTGGTTCACATGAACCAGCATAGTTATACAGATAAAGCAAATGGATTCAGAGACAAGCACCTGTTTCAGAGGGATTCAGAGACAAGCACAAACACAAGCACCTGTTACCGTCTTTTAGAGGAACTTTTCCTCCCACCTTTCGTTTGGTAGGTGGATTTAGACGATCTGTATACAGGGTTTTGGCTTTGTCCTATATGGATGACCAATATAAGTGACAGTATTTACAAACTTTCTTCCTTTCTGAATTAACCTTATTTTGATATTACCCTTTCTCCCCATACACACTTCTTTTAACCAGCATTTATTAATACAGACATTCATTACTGGCCCTTCTTTTCCTCAATCAGATAAACTTCCTATCTGGCAGTCCTTGCTTCCCTTTAGACTCAATTGGTCCTGTGTAAGTATGTCCTTTCTCTGGTTTATTTAATCCAGTTTTATCACTGCTGTGCAATATGCAAACTTCTGTGCATGCTTTGCTAGTTTGGAGCATTTTGTGACATGAAACTTTGAGCACTGGAAATAATGACATTTCTGTTTTACTGTTATTATATCACCTTTTAGTAATTATTTTGCAGTGATGATCCTTTTCAGTTTCAATAGGTATTCATTTAAAATGTTTTCCTTGATATTAAATGTGAACACAAGATCAGAAGTGCAAATCTTTGTGAGATATACAAAGAAGAATCCAATCTAAGGGCAGAAATTATTACGTTTAACCATGCTTTGAGTTCCACATTAGCCAGAAACCATCTTCTACAACCATCTTATGCTGCATACACACGGTCAGAATTTCCGTCAAAAAAAGTGTGATGGGAGCTTTTGGTCGGATATTGCGACCGTGTGTATGCTCCATTCAACTTTTTCTGTCTGAATTTCCACCAGCAAAAGATTGAGAGCTGGTTCTCTATTTTTCCGACGGAAAAAGTTCTTGACAGAAATTCCGTTCGTCTGTATGCAATTCCGATGCGCAAAAAAAACGCATGCTTGGAAACAATTTGATGCATGCTCGGAAGCATTGAACTTCATTTTCTCGGCTCATCATAGTGTTGTATGTCACCGGGTTCTCGACGGTCAAAAGTTCAGAGAACTTTTGTGTGACCGTGTGTATGCAAGCCAAGCTTGAGCGGAATTCCGTCGGAAAAACCATCCAAGATTTTTCCGACGGAAATTCCGCTTGTGTGTACGGGGCATTAGAGTCTGATCAATGTTCGACCATATAAATTTTGTGTTGTTGAGTAAAATGTTATATGAATGAACCTCTATAAGCAATCCAGGCCCAACTACACGGCATAAAAAAGAATGAAAAGATCAAGCATAAGGAGAATCAAGAAAAAAAAAGAGAAAAGGAGGAAGGATGGGACAGGGTAATTGTAGGTTCACACAGGGACGACTTGTCAGGCGACCTAGTCACCTGACAAGTCGCCTCCTGTTCTGTACAATGGAACCGTTCTAAGCGGAGCGACGCAAGTCGCTCCGACTTAGAAAAAGGTTCCTGTACGACTTTGGGGGCGACTTGGGGCGACTTGCATAGAATTCTATACAGAAGTCGTTTTGCAAGTCGCCGCGGAAGTCGTTTGCAGGTCGCCTCGCTGAGGTGACTTGCAAGTCGTGCCGCCCGTGTGTGAACATGGTCTGACGATAAAGTGGAAGGAACAAGACCAGTCAGGGCATCATCATGTTCAAAGGTGTTTTCCTCCCTACTTAGGTGGTTATTAAAAGGTTCACAAGGAATCCTCAAAAAGAAATATAATGACAAATCCAAGGGGACCAAACATTTTTTCATTTTTAAATTTATCAGAAATAAAAACGGCCAATATTTGCATTCATTAAGTACCATGCCGATTTTTGTTTAACTTGCGTGATCGTTGGAATACCCGACCACCAGACTTTGGCCAGGCATTTAAATAAAAGATGTAAGTCTAAATTGATACACTGGGCTAGTGCGCCAACTGTTCTACAACCCCTAAATTAGAGTTCTGAGGTGCCCTGCTTGAACCTAGGCAGTCCTTGAGATACCATGTACCAGTAGAATACAGATTTGTAGTTCACTTCCTACATTTGGAACCATTGGTGCATCTATAGGGCAGGGGCGGACTGACAACTCATGGGGCCCCCGGGCAATAGGAGATTATGGGGCCCCCGGGCAATAGGAGAAGATTATGGGGCCCCCGGGCAATAGGAGATTATGGGGCCCCCAGGCAATAGATTATGGGACCACACAGTATACACACACAAACACACAATATACACACACAGTATACACACACAGAATACACATACACACACTGAAAAGGTACTGGAGCGACGGGGCAGCTATAATCTTGGGATTTTTAAAAAAACACAAATGTTTACATACTGTCCCTGGTTTTATTGAGGCTGGTAACCCTGATGGGGCCCCTTAGTGGCATGGGGCCCTCGGGCAGTGCCCGAGTGCCCGAATGGTCAGTCCACCCCTGCTATAGGGGATACCTACGGTAGTTCCCTCTCCTATGAGAAACATAGGATGGGGGATGTCATGATGCCTTTCAAGCAAATAATTATCAAATTTAGGGTTATGTGGTTAGGTTGATTGAAAGAGTTTAGGGATATATTCATGTTGAGGGTCAAGATTAAGCTAGGTTTAGAATTTGGTTAAAGAATTATCTGAGAAATATCTAAGAATTAATCCTTCACTAAAGTTGTCCCTAATCCTTTATCTTAACCTAGCCTTAAATGTAATTTCCCATGATCATAAACATAATGATGATTTTGACAAAAATGCTGATCACTATGAAAATTGTTCTATAAAGGTGATGGTTCCATTTTTCTATTCAATAAATTCATGTTAAGGATTAGGCTTGCTTTTGGTTTAGGAATTGATTTGTGGCTTGCTTGAGGTCAAAGTGATTCTAAGTCCTGGTTCATGCTGAGCTTCGATGCTGAAAACGCACAAGATTCGCTGCGTTTCCCCTCATCGCATCGCACTCTAAAGCAATTGTACGGCATCCATGCAATCTGCTGCGGATGTCAATGTTATCTTATGTTATCTTAACCACACCCCAAAACAGTTGTAAAAACGCTGTGCAATTACCAGAATCGCATTGCATGGGTGTGAATAAAAGGGTCCTGCATCATTTTGGTGAGGATGCAATGCGATTTTAGCCATACAAAATGTATGGCTGAAATCGCACTGCACAGACATCAAATGTGATGTGCACAGGAATCTGGTGCAATTCATGTGTGAATCACATGCAGTGTTTTCTATGCACCAGTGTGAACCTAGGCTAATGCCGCGTACAGACGATCGGATTTTCCGACAACAAAAGCTGTGGATTTTTTTCCGACGGATGTTGGCTCAAACTTGTCTTGCATACACACGGTCACACAAATGTTGTCGGAAATTCCGAACGTCAAGAACGTGGTGACGTACAACTCGTACGACGAGCCGAGAAAAAGTTCAATAGCCAGTGCGGCTCTTCTGCTTGATTCCGAGCATGTGTGGAATTTTGTGCGTTGCAATTGTCTACACACGCTCGGAATTTACGACAACAGATTTTGTTGTCGGAAAATTTTAGATCCAGCTCTTAAACATCTGTTGTCAGAAATTCCGACAGCAAATGTCCAATGGAGTCTACACACGGTCGGATTTTCCAACAACAAGCTCACATCCAACATTTGTTGTCGGAAATTCCGATCGTGTATACGCGGCATAAGAGTTGTTTTTTCTAATAAATAACAAACATGTTACACTTACCTGCTCCGTGCAATGGCTTTGCACACAGCAGCCCAGATTCTCTACTTTTTAGGTCCCCCTCTGGCATTTCTGGCTCCTTCCCCCCTGCCAAATTCCCCCAATAGCAAGCCTCGCTCCCGAGACCCGCTCCTTTGAATGTCTATTCACACAGAGAGCGTGGTTCGATATGGCCCCGTCTCTTCTCGTTGGCTCACTGGCTGTGACCTTTAGAATCACTTTAAGGATGGATTCACACCTATGCATTTCTTCTCCAGATATACTGTATTTCTATTGAAATCAATGGAAACCCATAAAAATGCATGTAACAGTGCATTAACATGCATTGCCATGCGTCTTCGTTGCATGTTGTAATCCACTTTGTATTGAATGCCAACATGCCTCATAACGCACTTCAACACATAATGTATTGACATTCGTTTTGATGCAGTGATTTCAATGGAAAATGCATTAGGCAAAAATGCAAACGTGTAAATCCAGCCTAAGGGTTAGGTTTATGAGTTCATCTTAGTGGTTCATTTCAGGTTTAGGGTTAGGTCAGTTTAGGTTACAGTTACATTGCCTGGAGGCATTAGAAGGAGTTGAGCGATTCATCCTAATCTTAACATTTTCGAGGGCCTGTAGGCACTACCTGCCCATGGCAGACGTTACACTGCCCTGAAACTATCCTGGGGGGAGAGTTATGTGGAAATGAATTCTTTGTAACAGTGGCTACTTTTCCCCAAATTAGGCTGATGTCTGTGTTCTCCTTCTCTTTTTCTTAGGCACAAGCAAATTGCATGATTGTACAAAAATCATTTGTCTAAAACATTATTTAGAGGCCAGAGAATGCATAAAAGTCTGTAGGAAGCTTAATTTACAACTTGGATTACACCAGACATGTCAAGCTGTGAAATGTGGACTAAACTTTTTCAGATATAATTGGAAATATTTAAATACAAACCTTTACCTACTTAAATTCAGTCCCCCGGCTGCACCATCTTTAGGTTAAATTCACTGTCCAGAGGCACCTTTTTTATCTCATATTCACTGTGCAGCACCCTCTCTAGCGCAAATTCCCTACTAAAATGCAAATTCTCCAGCACAAACACCCCTGATTCCCAGAATGTAAAACAATACGATCCTATAACAGTTACACACTTACTCCTCCCCTTAAAGCGGAGTTCACCTATTTAAAAGTCAGCAGCTACAAAAAATGTAGCTGCTAACTTTTAATAAACACACTTTCACCTGTCCCACAGTCCAGTGAATCGGCTGCCCGAAGCCTCGCTCCTCTTCCCCTCCTCTCCAGCATTTTAAGTGTGGGCGCCCGGCTGTGACAGCTTGCAGCTTCACAGCCGGGCATGCACTGCACATACATGAGTCCCGCTGTGCTGTCTTGAATGGCCAGGCAATCTTCTGGGACCTGTGACGTGTCCCAGAACATTGCAGGGAGGGAGGGGGCAGAGGTAAGCTTCTGCCTGACGCTGCGGCACCAGGAGAGGAAGTGGAAGCTGGGTACCTGTCAAAACCAGGTACCCGCCCCCCCCCCCCCCCCCCCCATAAAAAAATTACATGCCAAATGTGGCATGTCAGGGCATCACGAGTGCGTAAAGCACAAGTTCCATTCTTGGGTGGAACTCCGCTTTAACTCTCCCTACAGCAGCTGTCTCTCTAACCATGCAGAGTGCTCAGTCAGTGTCTCTGCTGCTGCCACTGCTTGCAAAAACATGCTTGGCTCCCAACTTTCCCTAATTTTAAGGGACTGTCCCTTATTTGGAACAAAGTCCCTCTGTCCCTCTTTTCTCTCTTGTGTCCCTTATTTTGGTCTGATCTATATAGTTGTATATAAAATTATTTTTTTATTTTTGCAAAAGTATTTCCCAATAATAAACTTTTCATCCAATGTACATTTCAAAAGCCAATATAAAGGAATAGTAGTGGTACAAAAAAAGGCACTTGTAGGTTTAAAGGAGTTGTAAAGGCGGAATGTTTTTTATCTTAATGCATTCTATGCATTAAGATAAAAGCCTTCTGTGTGCAGCAGCCTCCCTCAGCCCCCTAATACTTACCTGAGGTCCCTCTCTGTCCAGCGATGTCCATGAGTGTTTCAGCCGTCTGAGATTCCCCTTCCTGATCGGCTGAGACACAGCAGCGGCGCCATTGGCTGCCGCTGTTGTCAATCAAAGTCAGCTAGCCAATCAGGGGAGAGAGGGGGTGGGGCCAGGTCGGGGCTCCATGTCTGAAGGTGTGCTGGCAAATATCTACTTTGTGATTTTCTGAACCAGTCTCCAGCTGGTTGTTGCTGCAGCACCCAAACTTTGAGAGCTCTTCCAGGAACGTGTGCGATGGAAATATTGGGTATTCCGTGTCTGAATGGACACAGGGAGCTGTGACTCGGCTCAGGTGCCCCCATAGCAAGCTGCTTGCTATGGAGGCACTCAATAGGAGGGAGGGGCCAGGATCACAGAAGAGGGACCCAAGAAGAGGAGGATCCAGACTGCTCTGTGAAAAAGTATAACATTTTTATAGGGAAAAAAAACCGAAACTTTACAATCACTTTAACTATTCTTTTTTGTGTGTAATTCTCCTTTAAGGGGGTGTGGCAGGGTGTATGTCCCTTACCTACATACTTTTGCATCTTAAAATTTTTCAAGATATGAACATGTACTCTGTTGTCTATCTGCAGCTGCGATGAAACTCTAACCTGGCCAGGAGCAGCAACAGCTGTGTTTCTTGTACAAAGGTTTTTATTGAACATATTAATCAACATAGTGATACATGTAGACACCAGAGGACACATCATGTATACAAATTTGCATTGATTATAAAGTTGCAAAGGATGGTAATCTAAAATAGCAGGATTTGCAGTGGATTCCAAAATTACACTGAGAATCTTGTAAGATCAACATATACAGATAATATAACGAAATGCTGATTTCCACTAATTTTACAACAAATATATTTGCAAAACTTTATATGACCATTATGATAAGGGAAAAAAAAAAAAAGAAAGAAAAAAAAGATGAATGCAAAGCATGACTCGTCAATGTGGAATTAAAGAAGGGCGAGATATGTTCATAAATTGATTCTCATCATGTGTCTGAGCCCAGCAGGACATAGCCTGTAGGCTAGAGAGAGCTAGAAAAGGGAAGGTAGAAAGAAGGAATAAGAGGAAAGAGGACCAGAAGAAGGGTAAAAAAAGGTGAGTGGGACAAAGAATATAGAGAATAATCAGGGAGAAGAAAAAGGGGAGGGGGGGCAAGTCCACGGGGTGAGAGGAGTGGAGACTTACTATAGAGAGAGCAATGCTGAGTCAAACGGGAAGGGTGGGAATATGCCACCCAAGGTTGCCAGGTCCGCAGAAATTTATCATGCGTATCCGATAATATTGCCGTCATTTTTTCATTAACCATGATCTCATTTACACGTTTTTTAACTGCCTCAAAGCTGAGAGCGGGAGATTTCCAAGCCTTAGCTATGGTTAATTTAGTTGCAGTAAAAATATGGGATGCCAATTGGCATTCTGGTCTTAATTATTCTGTGATCAGTTTCCCCAGGATAGCTTCAAAGGGGTCTCTCTTTATATTAGTATTGAAGAGGTTACGCAGCAATGCATAGACTCTAACCCATAGTCTGCATACCTTAGGACACTGCCACCAAATGTGTGCCATCGTACCCTCCCGAGAACACCCACGAAAACACAGGGGAGAATAGGTTGGGATAAAACTAGCTAATTTGGCCAGGGTGTAATACCATCTGTAAAGCACTTTATAGGCATTTTCCAGGAAAAGAACATTCCTGGAGCATTTAGACAATGCAATAGTCATGACCTGCCAATCCTCCGGGTCCAACTGCTTCCCAAGTTCCGCCTCCCACTGGAGATGATATGATCTCAAGGGTGGTCTTTTGGAGTTAATTATAGCTGTATATATTAAAGAAATCAAACCCGAGGATTGAGGTCGTGATCTACAAAGGCTTTCAAAGGGGGTTAACGTATAGGGGGTTGGTTGAGATTTTATAAGGGTTTGAAGGAAATGTCGGAGTTGTATATAGCTATAGTGCTCCCTAAGGGGGATATTATGGGAGGAGTGTAAGACTGTGAATGAGATGATCTTGGTGGGGGTAAGCATTAAGTGGACATCTACAAAACCACTCTCGGCCCACCACATAAATTGTAGTGGGTTATCGCAACCAGGTGGAAATAGTGGACACTGAAGAAGGCGAAGTAGGGGGAGGTGGGGAGAGATTAAGCCTGCCGAATATTTGACCGTGTCCCATAACCGAATAGAGTGGGCCAAACAAGGACCAATAGTGGTTGGGCGGTAGTCTCGGGGGAGCCAGGGAAGGGAGTCTAATGGTGTCGGGTGCGAGTCTATCAGATTAATAGTGGCCCATAGCGGCATTTGTTGTTTCTCATGAAGGTGAGATAGTGGAGCAATAGCAGCTGCCGTATAATAAGCGTGTAGGTTGGGAACCAAGAGGCCACCATTGATCCTTCAGGCATACAACACCTGCCATTTAATCCTAGGTTTTTTTAGAGCCCCATATAAATTGCATGATTTTACGTTGGTGTATGCGTAGAACATAGGAAGGGACCTGGACCGGCAAGACCTGAAAGTAATATAGCAGCTTTGGGAGATAGGTAATACGGATGGTTGCAATCCTACCAAACCAAGTTAGCTTGATATAGGCCTGAGTATTTTGGGGTGAGCCGAATTCCAAGATAGGGTAATGAGTCTAGCCATTGGAAGGGAAATGCAGATTGCAGGGCTCCCAACTCAGAGGAAGAGAGGTTGATTGACATTGCTTTAGATTTAGCGGGATTGACCGATAGGCCCAAAAAGGTGGCAAAAGTATCCAAAAGTGTGAGCAGGTTCGGGAGGGAGATTCTAGGTTTAGTGATGGTCAGCAGGATATCATCTGCGAATAATGATAACTTATGCAGAGTACCCGCTACTTCTACCCCCGCTATATCCGGATGAGATCGAATAGCCTCATCCAAGGGCTCCAATGCCAGGATAAATAAGAGTGGGGAAAGTGGGCAACCTTGACGGGTACCCCTTTTAATAGGGAAGATAGATGACTCGAACCCGCAGCATTTCACTTTGGCCTGGGGGGGAATCGTAAATAGGGCCATGTCAAATAGGGCCATGTCAAAAGCCTTGTTTATATCTAATGACAAAAACATTGTTTCTAGGGACCTATTATGGACTATGTGTTGTATTTGAAGGAGGCGCCTGATAGCATCACCAGCCTGTCTCCTAGGGACAAAGCCCACCTGATCCTTTTTTATCAAACGTGGTAAAAAGGAATTAAGGCGGTTGGCCAGGATTTTGGTTAAGATTTTCATATCGATGTTAATTAATGAGAATGGCCTGAAGTTAGCCCACGATGAATGATCCCTATCAGGTTTAGGGATCATAACGACGTTCGCCGTCAACAGGTTGGGTGTAAAGAGGCGACCTTCCTTAACTGAATTATACATGTTTGTTAGGTGAGGAGCAATAATATCTGTAAATTTCCGATAATAAAGTGACGTAAAGCCAACTGGACCAGGTTGTTTGCCCACCTTTAACTCTTTAATGCACTGGAGGACTTCTGAGACTTGTATGTCTCGGTCCATCAGAGATGTGTGGGATTCGGATAGGGAAAGCAGAGAGAGATTTGTCAAAAAGGTGTCAAGGCCATGGGTGGAAGAGTGATCAGGTGCAGAATATAATTTAGTAAGACGGTACCGGAATTCTTCCAGAACTCGCTGGGGATTGCCGGTAAGAGTATTGTGGCGAGTACGCAATGTAATGGGAGCAAATTTTGGGGCAAAAGTTCGCAATCTGTTGGCTAGCATTGCATTAGGTTTGTTGGCTTTGACGTACCATTTTTGTCGGGCCCACCGTAGGGTGCGTTCCGCCTCATCAGACAAACACAAATCTAGCTCTGTGCGGGCCTTATCTAGGCGTTTGCGATTAGCGGGGGTGGGGGATTGCTTGAATATTCTTGCTACTGCCTCCAACTTTGACTCTAGCTCGTGGCATGCCTGTGCCCTTTCCTTTTTGTGTTTAGACGCCAGGCGGATAACATGGCCTTGTAGAACTACTTTATATGCCTCCCATAACGTGACAGGAGACGAAACGGATCCTGAGTTAAAACTAAAGTATTCCAAAGAAGCTTTATGGATGTCATTAAGAATTGCTTTGTAGGACAAGAGGGAGTCATTCATCACCCAGGGGGAGAATTGTGGTTTACTATGCAGAGAATTACAAACCGCTAGGATGGGGTCGTGATCCGACCATGGGGTCGCTAGGATGGAAATTGATTCTATTAAAGGGAGATGTTTGCGAAGAACGAACATATGATCTATCCTAGAGTGGGAGTAGTGAGGGTGAGAATAGTAGGTGTAATCCCTACCCAGAGGATGAAACTCCCGCCAAATGTCTATTAAATCGTGATATTGCATTGAATGTGAAAAATTTTTAGCTGCTGGTGAAGGGAGTTTGTGATCCGAAGGGTAATTGTCTAGGGAGGGCTTCAATGTCACATTAGAATCACCTGCCAGAAGGAGAGTACCTTTCTGATGGGCCCTCAACAGGGCGCAGACATGGGTCAGGAAAGGCCCCGGATTTTTATTCGGGGCATAATAAGTCATAATCATAACCTCGGTATCTTGAATAGTACCCTGTAAAATGAGGTACCTACCATTTGGATCTGCTATCTGTTTACTGCAAGTAAATGGGCCCGACTTGCCGAAGGCTATCAGAACACTCCTCTGTTTAGTAGGACCATTAGCCAAGTAAACATGGGGGTAATCTGCCACAAAATATTTAGGATAAGAGGAGGAAGAAAAATGGGTTTCCTGGAGGCATGCAATATCTATTTTTTGTTGTCTGAGGTATTTGAAAACTTTGATCCGTTTCTGGGGGGAGTTCATGCCCTGAACATTCAAGGACAACCAATTGAGAGTCATTGAAACGGAGGGAAACTCCTATACAGTATTCCAGCCAAACACCCCGTGGACCGGGAGGAAGGGAAGAAAGGACATGGAGATATAGAAACAAGAGGAGGGAAAGAGAAGGAAAGCAAAACAAAAAAATAGGCGTGTTGAGGAGAGTTCAAAATAGAGCTAACCTTAAGAGTGTGAATGCTTCTTTTTGTGGGTTACAAAGCCCACGGTAGGGTGGGACCTTGGCCAAGAGAACCATCTTAGCCAAGTGCCAACACATGAGGGGGAGCAGTGGTCCATTGGAACCACCGGCCTATTGCATATCAATAAAGTCAAATACAATAAATTGTGCACGGAGTCTAAAGAAAAAAAAAAAAAGAGAAGGTTTCTAGTGGATCATTTAGGTAGAACCAGCTTAAACAGCGAAAATCAAATACATATATAAAAAAAAAACCTGTGAAGGTATAACTGTGTGGAGCCCCCGGATGCCCAGCGACAGCGACCACCAGGCCCGGAAACCAGGGGGTCCTGCCCGATCTCACCGCAGCAGCAACTCCGCCAAACCCTCAAACTGAGGAGGAAAGCCGTCGTACAGAAGCAGAAAAATTACCCATGCAAGGAATACATTGCCCCCCCCACATCTTATGAAAAAAAAAATAAATAAATTTCCAGTAGACAAATTTCATGTTGTCCTTTATGTGGAGAGGGGTCAAAAGGTCCTGCCAGTGTCCATGCCTCTGGGAAGATCACAAGGATGATGAACAACACCCTCCACCACCATCTCACAAATGGGGCGACCTAAAGTAGAGCGTTCAAATATATCTCCAGGGCAAAGGACCTAGAACAAAACATGGTGCAAGTAAATCAGGGGGGGCATTCCAAGAAGTCCCCAGATGATCTGGGTAGTAAACTAGCAAGTAAATATAAATCCTCGGTTGTGGCATCAAGTTTAGCGACAAGAGAGATCGGGGATCACAAGAATACAAACAAAGTACCTTCAACCATTATTGGACTTGTGGAAACGGTGCGCCTGTAGATCCTTCAGCGCCTGAGATCCTGGTTGGGAACGTTGGGAGGATTGTCGAGAAAGCCTAGAAGGTCCCGACCTGGAAGAGGAGGACATTGCGTCCGCCGGGGACGAAGGGAGGTCCAACTGTAGATCCTGGAAGTGACGTTTCAAATCAGATGGGGAGGTAGCCTGTAACTGGCGGCCCAAGTGGGAAAAAGACAACTTAAAGGGGAATCCCCATCTATATTTTATCCCCTGGGTTTGTAGAACATGTAGGTAAGGTTTTAGGCCTCGTCGCCTGGCTATGGTGACCGGAGATAGATCAGCAAACAACTGAAGGGAATGACCTTGAAAAGAGAGGCTTTGCTGATCCCTAGCCGCTTGCAAAAGTTTCATTTTAGTACGGTAATAATGAAATTTAATAATAACGTCCCTCGGGCGGCCATCTGAGGGTTTGGGTGCCAGGGACCTGTGAATACGATCGAACTCGAGCCTCTCCACTGGGATCTTGGGGGCCAGCTCTTGGAAGAAAGCAGTGGCTGTACCTTGTAGATCAGTAATAACCTCTGGGATACCACGTATGCGCAGATTTTCCCTGCGGGCCCTATTCTCAGCGTCCTCCAATTTATCTTTTAGGGCCTCAATCTCAGTTGACATTTTATCCACCTCTTCCATGTGGCCCTCCAGCACCGTGGTAGCCAGGTCCATGCGTTGTTCCAGCTGGTTGGTGCGGTGGCCTATCTCTTAAAGGCCACGGACCAGGTCTGAGGAGAGTTTGCGGGAGGCTGCAGTAATCTCATCCCGCACTATGCTGCGGAATTTATCCAGCAAATTATCAGAGTCCACAGGGAGAGGACTCTGTAGATCTGTGGGAAATTGATGCAGGCTATCTGCAGGAGACGCTGGATCCTCAGCAGAGAGCTGAGTGGCGTCATCCAACTCCGGAGGCTCAGACGCCATCTTAGGTTTCACTCTGCCAGGGCCTGGGAGAGATTTATGGTGCTGCCGGTTCCTGGGCTTATTTTTAACGGAGCGGTACATTACCAAACGCTTCCAGATGTAATCCGGAGCCTGGGGAGGTATGATAGCCATGTCCCTGCTCGCTCTGTGCAATGTCAGACCGGTTTTCTGGTTCCGTCGGCGTGGAGCGGAGGAATCAGGCAACCATCTCCGTCGCTCGCGCGCATGCCCCCCCGCAACAGCTGTGTTTCTTTGCTGTAAGGAGAAAAGGTAAAGTAAGGCCAGCCATACATGGTTTGAATCTCGGCTGATTCAGCAGAAACCGGCCAAGATTCGAACCGTTAATGGGTAGGCTGAATTTACCAAGTTGATCAATCGATCAAGTTGGGTACAAGTTGGAAATCTCTTGCTATTATCGCTTGCGGCTG
Source organism: Aquarana catesbeiana (assembly GCF_042186555.1). Classification (NCBI taxonomy): domain Eukaryota; kingdom Metazoa; phylum Chordata; class Amphibia; order Anura; family Ranidae; genus Aquarana; species Aquarana catesbeiana. Next base: position 273,462,042 of record NC_133324.1, read on the forward strand.
CTATAGCTGCTAGCAATAATCACTGTCCTCTCCTGGAGGGGGGGGAGCAGACAATTGCTCAGCAGGAGGGATTCCCCTGTCAGCACTGTCTGTGTTGATGGGGGAATTGTGCAAATTTCTCGGGTTGCAGGAAAGAAATTTGCACCGTCTACGGCCTGCCTAACACTTTCCCTCTATACAAATGACAACAGTAAATATGAAGCTTCCTATGTGATCCAGTAGAAAATCCAGCCTTGGCTGGGAACACTTTCTTTGCAGCCCACCCAAGGCCCCTTCTGCCCGCTATAGGTGTAGCCATAGAGATCCTAGTTGGGCTGCATGTTTGACACCACTCTTTAAAGACTGAAAATTCCCTTTGAAGAAATCACTTACACTGAAACCGTCCTTTTACAACTCATCTATACTTGGATGTGCCTCATTGCTCTGTGTTGTTTTTCATATTATTTTTCTGCACACTTGCCATGCTTCAACACCTACATATTTGGCTTTAAGAAGCAAAAGTGCAGTAAGAAAATTCCACAGGAGGCCAGTGTCATCCCCCTAGTTTCTCCTTATTTCAAATGAATAGGTTGATAGCCTTTCTCATTGCATACTTGTTGCAGTAGAGATACTACCATTGGCTGTCCCATGTGTGTGTTTATTTTCCATATCTTTCATTGCAAGATTAAATCCTTTTCCCCAATAGAAAAGGGAGAATGCTTGCGCCAGAGTTGAGAATAATAGCTGTGGAGGGTTTGACAGTCACATCACGGATAAGCAGATGTTTTGTCTTGCATTGCGCTCTATGAGAAGCCTACTCATTTCTGGGCAGCCTAAGTCCATTTCATTATATATTGACAATAGCAAAGATCAAGATACAGTTACTTAAGGTAAAATGGAATATTTATGCAGCTTTTGTTGAGAAAAATGCTGTGTATTCAAGCCACACAAGGCATCTGCTGATGGTCCTTTCCAGCACAGGTAAATGTTGATGGTAACCTCACAATAGAGAGCTTTGTCCTCATTAGTTGCATGCTCAGTGAAGCAGATAAAAACATTCTCCGGATTTGCTGTGTTTTGTCTTTTCCCCTTCACTAACCATGCCTAAAAATGGTTTTTGAAAATACACAAGCATTTCAGAATGTGTTATAGTAGAAGGATAAATAGACTGCAGATGAGAAGTTTTAATCATTTTTACGTGCTAACCCCTAAAAGCCAAAGAAACTTTTTAATATTCCATGTTAAAGTTTCAGTGCATTTTTAGAATGCACAAAAATATTCACATTATTTTTATTCCTGTATATTAAAACATTATAGCATATAGCATGGGGGTTAGGAGGCACAATATTATAGTGTTTTTTTCAAGGTATTTACAGTGAGAATACAATTCTTGGTAGATTTTTTTGTTATTTTAATTAATTTTCTAGAGTCAGACGGTCTTTCCGACGGACTTTCGACGGACTTTTGATGGACTTCCGACGGTCTTTGGAACGAACGGACTTGCACACACATGATCACACCAAAGTCCGATGGATTCGTACGTGATGACGTACGACCGGACTAAATTAAGCAAGTTGATAGCCAGTAGCCAATAGCTGCCCTAGCGTCGGTTTTCGTCTGTCGGGCTAGCATACATATGAGCGGATTTTTTAACCAAACTCGAGTCCGTCGGAAAGATTTGAAACATGTTCCAAATCTAAAGTCTGTCAGATTTTCGACCGAAAAAGTCAGCTGCAGGTCCGATGAAGCCCACACACGGTCGGATTGTCCGACAGATTTGTCCCGTCGGACCAGTCCGGTCGAAAAGTCTGCCCGTGTGTACACGACATTAGTGTAGTATATTTCTATTTGGATAGTGCAATCAGCATCTTTGCTGAAAAAAAAACTCGGGGAGAAAATAAATCACAGGGAAAAACAGCTGAAAAATTGTTTGTACTGAATTATTATTGGTTTGAGCTGACTTAACCATACCCATAACCATTTTGTTAAGCTGCTAAGCCAGAATTTTCGATTGGTTTAATGTTTAATTTAGTAAGTACTAGTCCACAATGGTACCTACTGTTAGAGTGGCTGCTGAAGGTACAGGAAATTCAGCATTTGGAAGAATGGCGGCATCAATATTCTGATAACTATCAGAAATAATATAATATGTGGGCTTGGTAGATTGAATTTTCGACCTCTGACTTATACAATACAAACAGTTGCTGGCATGAAATTATGGTATTATTTGTCAAAGCTGAGTTAACTCCACTTAATACCTAGTGATCTAGTGGACAGGGACTGGTTGATGTGGCATAACAGATGATTTCTTTTGTTCTTTAGACTCCTTTCCTGGCTTTTAAACAGGGAATTAGGCCTGTAGCAAATTATTTATCCATTCTTTTATGGTTAATACTTCATTTTATTCTGTCACTATGATCTCATGCAGTGGGTTGGGGGCACATGGTCTTACCTGAGTCTCAGCAAGGTTCTGTGCTCTCCTGTGCACCCTTGTGGGGTGTACCAATAGACGTAATACTCCCCCTATGCTATTTGATGTTGATGTGGACTCCATTAGATATGTCTATTGTATCTGTTCTGGGTTGGTAATTCGCATATTCGTTGCAGGAGGTGCTTGCGGGTTTGAGCCCACACCCTTTATTATCTTTGTCACATATGCCTATCCTTTTTTTATTTGTTCATATTTTATTTTATTTGTTTTCTGTTTTTGGTGGATGTTAAAACTGAAAATAAAGATTTTGAGAAAGTATTGAAATTTTTAAATGGTGAATGGTTATTTTGTTTGTATTTAAATAGAAACTAAGGTACTTTTGCCTAGACATATATCTAAAATTTCCAATGGCATAGTTGTAGGTATCTCCAAAAAAAATGTTTGTCTTAGTTTCAAGTGAGAACTTTTTGTAATGAAAATAACTGATCTTTGTTATCACACAATCAGACTAATTTTTTGACAGTGTTCATCCTACTATAGGTCATTAGAAGTGCATGCCCTGTAATGTTTCTCTTTTTATATACATGTACAGGGCTAATTTTAGACAAAATTGCGCCCTAGGCAAAAAAGTGCCGGGTTTGCTGAAATTCTGTGCTAGATGGCAATGAAATCTAGACAGAAAAGGGGACCTAATAAGCCCAGGTAAGCTTAATAAAATTAGGTTTCATGTATTCATAAGACATTCAGTAATATAAGTTGGCAGCTAGCACTAAGATAATTCCCCAAAGAAGCAGTATATGCCTATCTGAGCAAATACTCTCTTGCCACCTTTCTTCGGAGGGCCCTTATTTAGAAGCATTGGATTACATACTCTTGAATGGCAGAGCCAGGTACATGGAGCCATTGAAGCCTTTCCTCTAAATTTCTCAGGTAAGTAACCAGTTACACCAATTATCTTTTTAGCAGTCTGTCTGACCGCCAGTATAAGGGACATTCTTACCTCTGATACCTAGTGTCCTTCTCCCGCTGTCCACAAGTGCAACAAGATCTTTCTCCACAATCTTTCTCCAAGATCTTGACCACTCAATCCCACTTGCTAGGTATGCCAACTCTAGGCAGATGAAAGTGGGAGGCATTTTCCATGAAGCCATAACTGCTTCTGGTTTACAAAATCCAAGCTTTGAGCTCCCCAATCACTCCATGCCCACTGGAATTGAGTCTATCTATCTATCTATCTATCTATCTATCTATCTATCTATCTATCTATCTATCTATCTATCTATCTATCTATCTATCAGAAAATTGCTATGGTATGGCCACCATCAATGTGTGGTAGGATCAGAGCATTTCCTACTGACTCCATACTGAGGCAACGCAGCAATCATCATGTAAATAAAGAATTTTCTTGCCGTGACTTTCAGCAAAAAAGTCATCTTTTTATTTTTATCACAACCTTTTGTGCCCTCACCTATTTCACAATGCTGCTGTTTTCCAGTCATTGAGCTGTATTGCTTTCTTATACTGGAAGATTCAAACAGTTCTGTGTTACACTGTGGTTTTTATAATTACCATACTTCTTTCTCCTCTCCTTTTTTCAGTTGTTTATTTCTGTACATTTAATGAGTTCTGGCATTTGTTTAGCTCTTATATTAGAAATGTTGAATGCAGATCCGAAGCACTGAAGAAAAAAATAAACCAGGACATTTACAAGACAGCAAATTGTCATTGTATATTTTTTCTTAAGTGGCTAAAAATTGAAACTTATCTGAGCAGCATCTTTTAATATTTTATGGGCTTTTCCACTATTGACTCTGATCTTTTAACAGTGCATTATATGAATTCACATTTATAGCTTTGCAGTAATGGTTTAAATTGGTCTTTATGTGTACAATATTGTATGTGCAGCTAATGTATCTCCTTTGGCATTGATATTAAGGAACCCTGCAAAGTACTATTTGTAGCTAGTCACTAAAAATAATGAAGTTATACGTTTAGAGAAACACTTTTTTTTAAGAAATTGTCTTTTTATATCATTATTCCTGGGGAAAACTCGAAATTTGGGATTTTCTTTTACATTTTCTTTCAATGATAATGGTAAACAATTTTCTATAATAAGTCGTGCTAAACCTTCATATATGTGAATTTGTACAACAAACACCTATAGCGCTAAACTTTTATATATAAAGTGACTCTGTGCAAAGACCAAAACATCATAAATTGATTATCACATTATGTCATATTAATAGATAGTCCAATATGTTGAAATAATTTCCAGATGTGAGACTGGCACATGATACACCCAAAAGTCGTGATTTGAGAAAGATGAGACCTCCACCTCTACATACACTGCCGCTTACTGACTTCAAATGATCTCCAATTACAGGAGATCACAGCGTTTGTGGCTTAATACCCAGCCCGGGCCTTTAGGGAATGCAGTGATAATACTAGCGTCCCGTATTGCCAATTGATCCCCATAAAAAGATGAAAGCTTCCATAGTGTAAAATCGTATGTAACTTTATTAGATTAAAAGGAATATTGCACTTACCATTAGAACAATCAAAAGTTGCAGTATAAACGAGCTGGCCGGCACTCGATTGCAGCTTTTCACTCCTGGACCTGCGTGAACGCGGTGACGTCAGCATGTCGCTCCTCCCTACGCATTTCGTCACACCTGACTTAGTCCTGGGGCACTTTTTTAAATGATAATGGTAAACAGGGCAAATAGAGAGGGTGAATCTCCTTAACCACTTGCTGACCGCGCTGTAGCTGAATGACGGCTACAGCACAGACGGCTAGTTCTGGGAGGCCGTCATATGACGGCCCTCGGAGATCGCACTCGCTGCGGGGCGCGGTCGGCACACTCTGTGATCACAGTGTCTGGAGGACATTGTTGATCACAGATTGAGGTAAAGCGCCAATCAGCAGCTCATGTGTCCAATCACAGCTGATCCCGGATGTAAATAGAAGGTGGTTATCGACACTACTTACCTCGTGCTGAGAGCATGAGGAGAGGAGAAGAGAGACGATAACTGGCTTCTCTAAAAGGGACATCTACACTGATAATCAGGGCATTGATTAACAGTGTCCTGATTATCAGTGCAGTCAAACAGTGCCCACCAGTGCTGCCAATGTGTACCCACCAGTGCTGCCAATCTTTGCCTATTAGTGCCTCCCCATCAGTGTCAACTATCAGTGCTTCTACCAGCACCCATCAGTGCCACCTATCAGTGCCCATCAGTGCCACCTATCGATGTCCATCAGTGCTTTCCATTAGTGCCACCTATCAGTGCAGCCTCATCAGTGCCTCCTCATCAATGCCTACCAGTTCTGCCTCATCAGTGCAACCTATCAGTGCGCATCAGTACAACCTATCAGTGCCCATTAATGCCCATCAGTGCCGCCCTATCATTGCCACCTCATCAGTGCAGCCTCATCAGTGCACATCAGTGAAGGAGAAAAATTACCCGTTTCCAACATTTTTTTCAAAATGTTCTTTCTTTCTTTCTTTATTTAGCACAAAACAAAAATCCAGTGATAATTAAATACCACCAAAAGAAGGCTCTATTTGTGTAAAAAAAAATTATAAAAATTAGTACAGTGTTGCATGACTGCGCAATTGTCATTCAAAGTGCGACAGCACTCAAAGCTGAAAATTGGCCTGGTCAGGAAGGGGGTAAAAGTGCCTAGTAGGTAAGTGGTTAAGGGGGGCCCGGACCGCAATAAAAACTGACAAGCATTCTAAATCCACTACGCTCTATCCAAAACTAAAAAAAGTTTTGCCTTTAGAAATATAACTTCATTGATTGATTTATTTATTGGACTTATTATTTTAAAAGGAACATAAAGCGCATTTATTATATAATTCTTTGAATATCTTTACTAGTAAAACTATTATTTTAGTAAGACTGCATGTACAAAAAAATCACATGAAAATCTTTAATTTACCAGAGTTTGAAGAGGTACTACCTAAAGCAATATTGGCACACTCTATAACAGCTGAAAGTGTGTGTGCTCTTGTCAAGCCAACTGTTGGCTTTCAGGCAGAAATTATTTGGTTGGCTGTAAGGCCACCAGATCACTTCCACAACCATCGAAACATGCTGTCCACCATGGGCACCACATGTATCCTGGACTCCACTGTTCCATCTGTGTGACCAGTGTGAGCATGGTGGGTGTGGCTTGGTAGAGCAGAGGAAGATCAGCAAATATGCATTTGATGATCCTTCCTCCTGTTAAATAAACCCAGAAGCAACATGTATTACGTCACTTTTAGGTTCATTCCCCAGCTGCTATGCCTGGGGAAGGAGCTAATGGAGCACGATCTGTGCTCCAATAGCTTCAGTGGAGTATAAGCAAGACATCAGGGGTCTAATAGAACCATGATGTGTCATTAAAGAGAACTTGGCATTACAGTGTACTATCGTGTAGGGGGGTGCCATTTACAGAATGCTTTGCATGTCTCAATTAATGCAAAGCATTCTCTTATTGGACAAAATAAAGTGGAAGGCAAGTGAAATCACTTCAGTGATTTCCAACTTCTAGAGCAGTGGTTCTCAACCTGGGGGTCTGGACTGGGACCCCCTCAGGGGTTGAATGATGATTTGCCAGTGGTCACTGAATCCTGGGCTGTTCCTAAAGCTCTCACCACTCTCTCTGCCTTTCTGTGGCTGCCCAGCTGGGCTGTCCCTGGAGCCTGCTCACTCAGCTTCTTCGCAGCCGCCCATTCAGTTCACAGCATGTGTGGGGGGGGAAGAGACTAGAGGTCAGCTGACTGATGAGGAATGTGAAGTGGGAGGGGCTGGAGTAGACCCTATCTCCTGATTCCGGCATAGGTGTCACTGCTACAAGACACCACAAAAGTCGGAGAAACAGTGAAGCCAGGGACACAGTGAGTAACACTACCTGTGATTATAGTTGCCATTAAAAGTCCCCACTACAGTTCTCAGATCAGCAGATGACCTTGATCAAGAGCACCTAAGTTGGCTGATCAGAACTCACCCCAGCATTGCCACTCATCCCATTCCACCCACTCCACCAAGGCGTAAGAGAAGGAATAAAAATAGAGAATACATGGAAGGGTGAGGAAAAGAGGGGAGGAGCAAAGAAAAAGGGAGAGAAAGAATAAGAGAAAGAAGGCTAAAGAGAGGGATGGGGAAAAAAACAAGAAATTAGGATAGAGAGAGATAAAGGGGAAAGAAAGGAGAACAAAGAGAAAGAGTGGTACATCCTAAAATGTACCATAAGGGGTTTTAATACTGTACGAGTGGAAGGGACTCAGGGAGAGCTAAATGTCCGTGGGTTTATTTGTCTTGCCTTGGGAGCTGACAACCCATGCTACAAAAATAATTTTACTGTTAGGGGTCCCCACAACTTGGGAAATTTTATCAAGGGGTCACGGCACAAGAAGGTTGAGAACCACTGCTTTAGAGGGATCCCAGAGATATGGTATATGCATAGTTGCATTGGTCTTCAAGAAAATATAATACAAAATTGAACACAACCATTATACATCTCTTTTAAAAAAAAATTTCATTTATGCTAGATTATTTTAAACTAAAACCAGCTTTCTTGTTAACAGAATCTTATGCTGACTCTATATTGCATAGTTTTACCTCTAGTGGGGAGGAGCTGTCACAAGTTGTCAGTATAGTAATCATCAGTTAAACCTGATGTATTCTTCTGATATACATAGAGCTACTATTAAAAGTTTTTTTACCCTAATCAGAGCATGCAGTAAGGTAAAAAAAAAAATTACTTTAGGGCACTTTCACACTGAGGCGCGGGGGCGTAGGCGGTAAAGCGCCGCTAGTTTTAGCAGGGCTTTACCGTTTTAGAGGCGCTTTCCGGTAGCAGGGGCTTTTAACCCCCACTAGCAGCCGCATAAAGGGTCAATATGGGGGCGCTGCACATTGATTTCAATGGAATCTTAAAGATGCTGCTTGCAGGACTATTTTTAACGTCCCGCAAGCGCATTGCTCCAGTGTGAAAGACCTCGGGCTTTCACACTGGAGTGACAGGAGAGGCACTTTGCAGGCGCTATTTTTAGCGCTATAGTGGCTGTAAAGCGCCTCATTGTGAAAGTAGCCTTAGACCCCTTTCATATGGAGGCGCTCAAAAACTGCCCATAAAACATTGGGTGTTTTTGTGGTGCTTTTGCAGCACTTTAGCGCCATTTTTGCTGCGCTTATATATATATATATATATATATATATAAACATTGACAATTCAAGCAGCTATAGCAAAATATGATCTGAGTTTCCTGCAAACTGCTCCAAGAAGAATTTGATCATTTTATTTGAATTGCTTGCACTTGCACAAAAAATTTCTGTACTTCTTAGAAATCAGATAAAAAAAAAAAAAAAAAGCTAAGACTAGGTTCACACGTGTGGATTCTTTGAAAAAGGATGCTTTTCAGAGTGCAGCTAAGCAGCTGCTGTCAGGCATTCAGGAGATTCTGCTGCCTTCTGAATATTCTTTTTTTTTTTTTTCAGAATGCAATTTTCAGTGGGACTAATGCTCCACAACTGCAAACCAAGTGTTTGGCTCAGGGATGTGGCTTGAATGGGCAAGTTTGACAGGAGTTACCACCCATCCACGCGGGTAAAATTTTGCAGCAGTATATCGGCGATGGCCTCCATGACCCGCCGATTGTTCACAGCAGACACAGAGCAGCGGTGTGTCTCTGTAAACAAGGCACACCGCTGATCTCTCAGTGAAGATCTCTTTTTTCCTCCAGTGTAACACTCCCCCCCCCCACAGTTAGAAAGCACCTACCTATGACACACTTAACCCCTTGATCGCCACCTAGTGTTAACCCCTTCCCTGCCAGTGTCATTTATACAGGGATCAGTGCATTTTTTAGCACTGATTACTGTATTGGTGTCACTGGTCCCCAAAAAGTGTCACTTAGGGTCTGATTTGTCTGCCACAATGTAGCAGTCCCGCTAAAAAACGCAGATTGCCACCATTACTAGTAAAAAAAAATGTAAAAATAAAAATGCCATAAATCTAACCCATAGTTTGTAGACGCGATAACTTTTGCACAAACCAATCAATAAACCCTTATTGGGATTTTTTTTTATCAAAAATATGTAGCAGAATACATATTGGCCTAAACTCATGAAGAGATTAGATTTTTTTTATTGGGAATGTTTTATAGCAGAAAGTAAGGAATATTGTTTTTTATTCAAAATTGTTGCTCTTATTTTGTTTATAGTGCAAAAAATAAAAACCGCAAAGGTGATCAAATACCACCAAAAGAAAGCTCTATTTATGATAAAAAGGACATCAATTTTATTTGGGTACAGCGCCGCACGACCGCAATTGTCAGTTAAAGCAACGCAGCGCCGTATCGCAAAAAATGGCCTGGTCAGGAAGTGGGTTACACCTTCCGGGGCTGAAGTGGTTAAAGACTAAGCCTTTTTCTGACACCTGTTGCTTACAAGTTAAAAGCAGTACTTTTTGCTAGAAAATTACTCAGAACCCACAAACGTTATATATATTTTTTTAGCATAGACCCTACAGAACAAAATGGCGGTTGCTGCAATATTTTATGTCACACTGTATTTGCACAGCGGGCTTTCAAACTCAATTTTTTGAGGAAAAAATACACTTCAATAATAAAGTTAGCCCAATTTTTTTGTATAATGTGAAAGATGAGGTTATTCTAAGGGAAACATTTTTATCCAGAATCGTGTAGCTCTAACTCTTACTAAATACCTTGGACTGTCTACTTTCCAAAAAGGGTCATTTGGGGGTATTTGTGCTGTGCTGGCATTTTAGGGCCTCAAGAAATGAGATGCTCAGGATTGATACATTTTAAATTTTATATATATATATATATATATATATATATATATATATATATACAGTATCTCACAAAAGTGAGTACACCCCTCACATTTTTGTAAATATTTTATTATATCTTTTCATGTGACAACACTGAAGAAATACCACTTTGCTACAATGTAAAGTAGTGAGTGTACAGCTTGTATAACAGTGTACATTTGCTGTCCTCTCAAAATAACTCAACACACAGCCATAAATGTCTAAACCGCTGGCAACAAAAGTGAGTACACCCCTAAGTGAAAATGTCCAAATTGTGCCCATTTAACCATTTTCCCTCTCTGGTGTCATGTGACTCGTTAGTGTTACAAGGTCCCAGGTGTGAATGGGGAGCAGGTGTGTTAAATTTGGTGTTATCGCTCTAACTCTCTCATACTGGTCACTGGAAGTTCAATATAGCACCTCATGACAAAGAACTCTCGGAGGATCTGTAAAAAAGAATTGTTGCACTACATAAAGATGGCCTAGGCTATAAGAAGATTGCCAAGACCCTGAAACTGAGCTGCAGCATGGTGGCCAAGACCATACAGCGGTTTAACAGAACAGATTCCACTCAGAACAGGCCTCGCCATGGTCGACCAAAGAGGTTGAGTGCATGTGCTCAGCGTCATATCCAGTGGTTGTCTTTGGGAAATAAACATATGAGTGCTGCCAGCATTGCTGCAGAGGTTGAAGGGGTGGGGGTCAGCCTGTCAGTGCTTAGACCATACGTCGCACACTGCATCAAATTGGTCTGCATGGCTGTTATCCCAGAAGGAAGCCTCTTCTAAAGATGATGCACAAGAAAGCCCGCAAACAGTTTGCTGAAGACAAGCAGACTAAGGATATGGATTACTGGAACCATGTTCTGTGGTCTTATGAAGCCAAGATAAACTTATTTGGTTCAGATGGTGTCAAGCATGTGTGGCGGCAACCAGGTGAGGAGTACAAAGACAAGTGTGTCTTGCCTACAGTCAAGCATGGTGGAAGTGACATGGTCTGGGGCTGCATGCGTGCTGCCGGCACTGGGGAGTTACAGTTCATTGAGGGAACCATGAATGCCAACATGTACTGTGACATACTGAAGCAGAGCATGATCCCCTCCCTTCAGAGACTGGGCTGCAGGGCAGTACTCCAACATGATAATGACCCCAAACACACCTCCAAGATGACCACTGCCTTGCTAAAGAAGCTGAGGGTAAAGGTGATGAACTGGTCAAGCATGTCTCCAGACCTAAACCCTATTGAGCATATGTGGGGCATCCTCAAACAGAAGGTGGAGAATCACTAGGTCTCTAACATCCACCTCCTCTTCTTGGAGGAGTGGAAGAGGACTCCAGTGGCAACCTGTGAAGCTCTGGTGAACTCCATGCCCGAGAGGGTTAAGGCAGTTCTGGAAAATAATGGCGGCCACACAAAATATTGACAATATTAAACAGACTAAATAATATACACTGATTTGGGTTATTTTTATGAAGGAAGATAGCAGAATACATTTTGAAGAAAGATTATTTATTTGCAAAATTTTATAATAGAAACTAAGAAAAATATGTTTTTTTTAATATAATATAATATAGCAAGAAATAAAAAAAAACAGCGGTGATTAAATACCACCAAAAGAAAGCTTTCTTAAATTGTCCAAAGTTATCAGTGCACAAGATTTTTGGCAAGAGCAACACTTATTGTTTTCCATTTATCAAACAAATATATCAAATTTATCTTGATTGCATATTTATCAGACTAAAAGGGAGCAGAAGGTAGAGAGGTTCAATGTTGGGATTTACATACACTTAACATGTCATCATGTTATCCATATTTGTAATCTATGAAGTGTATTGTGCAGCTTAAAAAAATTGTGCTCAAAGGTGGGTAAATGGAAATCTGGTTTACCTACAAATCTGATCCTTCTAAACCGTCAACAGATGTCATATTTTTATTTTAAAATGGAACCAGAGCTGGAACATGTCTTGTGCATGCAAAGCACACGCAGAAACTGCTGAAGCATGTAATTAGTTGTTAGGAACACTGCATCTAAAGAAAACACTTTGACTGTTATTGCGTATGGCATTCTTTTATTCTGTTAATAATCTTCTACCACAAACAATTGTTAAATTATTATCATTACAGTATGTAGCGTTTCAGCTGGAATGCCCATAGTCTCTTGCGCAATGCAGATACTCTTGTACAAAAGTGAACTAGTAAAAAAGAAATATATATATATATATATATGTACTGTACTGTATAAACATTGCACGGATACAAATCTAGCTAGTGACCTTTAGTGTACAGGCACTGGCTGCATTTGGCAAATATTATTTTGTTCAATTTCTGTAAACACAATACAAATCTTTTTAACAGTAAGTATACTGCTCAGCCTCGGTTTATGTCTGCTTAATTAGTTAAAATAGAAAAACTGGTTTAGATTCTTCAAATGAAAGTGTTACTAAACCCAGGACTCTGCATTCACTGTATCTAGTCTCCCACAGTACACAGAACATGGAAACGCAATTATTTTAGTAAATATAAACAGATAAATACCTTTTCTCATCAGTAGTATATAGCAGTCTAGTGACTTCTATCAGTGTCTGGTTAAAGCTTGTAGGAGGAGTTTTCATTCTCCTCTAAATGTCCTATGAGCCTGCAGGACCCCTGATTCTATGTCTGGACAGTGCTGATTGGCCCTGTGCTGATCACGTGCACCCTCCCAAGAAAAAAAAAAAAACCTCTTTAGCAATACACACCAAACTGAGCATGTGCAGAGTGCCTCCAAAGGCTATGTCTTATCATGGATTGGGGACAGTGGAAGGATCAGGGAAAACAGGATCAAACAGCCTTTTATACAATGCAGAGAATTAACACCTTAGGTTCCACGGTTCCACATTGAGTATAACAAGCATGCTTTACTGCATATACAGACTGATTTTACTGTTGTGGGTTTATTAACATTTTAAGCTGAGTACACACTACTCAAATTTCGGCTGTAGTACACATTACTCCTGGGGAACTTTGGAAAATTTGCTACGTGGGTGGCCACCTCCAGCTCTATATTCCTTGACTGAAAAATTAACAAATTTGTGTGGAAATTTGTCAGCTTAACAGCAAATGCATGCAATCAGATGCAGCTTCTTTTCTGGTATTCTGACAGGCTCCAGCTTCAGCTATCAGAATACTATAGCCACAAGCGGGAAATTCATTCTGCAGATTGAATGAAAATAATCTATGTGTGTGTACCCAGCTTTAGCAAAATTAGGTTGGGGCATGTATATGGTAAGCATTTATGTGACTGAACCGTTTGGCACCCCGATTAGGTGCTTTCTTCTGCCAAAGAGTGCCTCCTGCCCACCAAACCGTTACAGCAGACCGAGAGCTAATACCAGCCCTGTTACCCCAATCATCATGCACAGACAAGATGTTGAGGTAAACTCCAAAGGAATGACTGTTTGTTGAAACTCAAATACAGATTTAATGCTCCACAGGAGGATATTCCCCTCCTTATCATATTACCCTAACGATACAAACTGTAAACAGGAATATGATTAACATAGCTAAACAACAGCCAACATATACTGTAAAGCTAATTAAGCTAATTAAACAACTAGCCACCTAGGCGACTCAGTGCCCACTCAGACAATGTTGTGATTAATCAAAGATCCCACTCCAGGTCAGACTGTCCAGCACTGAGCACACAAAGTACATTACACAAATATCATAAGTATAAACACATAACATCCCACAATAGTTCCATAACAAGTTAAAGTGTTCACAAGATTAATATCATCTACAAGAGATGATCAGACGGACAGAAACAATAGAACAATTGGAATACACACCAAGGAGGCACATAATGGGGAAATGATACAATGGGACAAAGACACATAACATATAAACAGATTATAGCTGGAGACCTCAAGAATCGGGTTTTTTTGAGCTGATGATGTTAACATTTGTTCTGAGTATCACAATCTAAAGTCGTCATAGCTGGTAATGAGGCATCTAGGCCCTAAGTATGGATCCCAAACCTAGATTACCAGAGTCTGTGTTTTGAAGAGACATGGACTTGAATCAGAAGAATAACCACTCCGAGGGTCCCCCAGGCATATACCTCCCAAAGACCCCTTTCACACCAAGGCGTTTTTGCAACGTTTTAGCGCTAAAAATAACGATCATAAAACGCTCATAAAACACTCCCCATGCATCTCAATGGACCCTTTCACACTCAGGCGTTGCGCTGGCGGGGCGGTGAGAAAAGTCCTGCAAGCAGCATCTTTGGAGCAGCTTTTGGGCGTTGAAAAACGCTTCAAAAACGCCCCTCTCCATTGAAATGAATTGAAAACGCTGTAAAAACGCCTGAAAAACGCCTATAATCCGCCCTGAGCTGTGAAAAAGTCACATGATCTCACAAAAAGGTAAACATGCAAGCAGAAATGAGAGCATCTACAACAGGACTGAAATTGTGGGAAGGTCAGAATGATTAAACAGACCATCAAAGTGATTTGGGACTAGTGGGAGTGGGATTAGGGTTCTGGTTTTGGGACTAGTGGAAGTGGGATTAGGGTAAGGGATTTGGGACTAGTGGGAGCAGGATTAGGGTTAGGGATTTGGGACTAGTGGGAGCGGGATTAGGGTTCTGGTTTTGGGACTAGTGGAAGTGGGATTAGGGTAAGGGATTTGGGACTAGTGGGAGCAGGATTAGGGTTAGGGATTTGGGACTAGTGGGAGCAGGATTAGGGTTAGGGATTTGGGACTAGTGGGAGCGGGGTTAGGGATGTGGGAGTGGGATTAGGGTATAGATACTTATGTTGCAATGCTCATCCGAGTATAATTTTTGAACTTGTCTGGGTGCACTCTCAAGTCCTCGTATAGCAATGCAAATTGTCCAATTGAGGTGTGCGCTTGGAGGATGGGATGAACCCAATAGCGATGGTGCTGCCTCTGTTGGTGGATATGCTCCCAATAGAGTAGCACAAATAACAAAAACAGCTCCATGAACTCCATCTTCTTTATTTACCCTCTTTCACCTCAACGAGATACCAGGAAGTACACAGGAAGTGATGTAGGGAGGTGGAGTTGTTCTTTGACGCCCATGCTTCAATAACGCTTGAAAAACGCTGTTAAAACACCTGCAGCGTTGCGTTAATTTTACCGCTGATGCCCCTAAAACGCTGTCAAAATGCGGTAATAACGCTATGGCGTTTTTAGGGCGTTTTTGAAGCGCCTTGGTGTGAAAGGGGTTAAAGAGTAGTGTTCCCTTAAAAGCCCGGGCCCATAGTCAGTAGGCAAGAGACTAGCCTGCAGTCCCCTCCAATAGCCCCTGTCCCAGTTGGGTCTGTCACAATTTATTTATGACATTTTTTCTTCTTCTTAAACAGTGGTCACATAACTCCCTAAGACCATAAGTAGATGGTAGAGGGGAAAGGATAGAAATGACTCCATACAAAACAAGAGTTCTTTATGTATGAATGGGTCTCCTGTGTATATGGGACCTGCATAGAAGAGTTTAGAGATGAGCATTAGAAAACAGTTTGATATACCATGTGTTTCACTGAAGTTGGGGGGACTGTTTCGTAAAAGTCTTGTATCCTGCAACTCCCTGAGAAAAGATTCCATATCAGTAACAATTCCGTGAATAGCAGATAGATAGATAGATAGATAGATAGATAGATAGATAGATAGATAGATAGATAGATAGATAGATAGATAGGCAGTGCTGTGCCCTGCCAAGGGGTAAAAAGAGGTTGTGACCCAGGATTCTCATCCGAACAGGTTGAGGGGCACTGATTTTTCGGTTTCCTCATCAGTTGGTTGAGATGCCTGAGATTTCTTATAGATTTTGGAGTGATGAAATATCCAGTCCTGGGTTAGGGTTTTGTGAACAATCGGCACACTGATTGTACAAGGGTGTGCAAGGCTTTTTGTAGAGATCTAACCATGGTTCTGGGCTTCACCCTAGCAGACAGGGGAGGTCTTTGCCGAGGAATCAGGCTCTGCCTAGGAGAGACAGGCGGGAGCCAAAACAGCAAAGAGCTGCTAAATGTATGGACCCAAACTTGTGTGTGAAGACTGCCTATAAGAGACAGACAAGGGCCTAAAGAGTAAAAGAAGAGCAGTGATGAATGTGTAAGCCAGGAGGCTGAATGTAATTTGATTTTTTTTTTTTTTTGATGGAAGAGCAAAGCTGATTACCCCTGCGGGGCCCTTAAAAAGAAGAATTCAGTGAGTGGCTACGTCCATAATGCATTACAACTTGAAGCTAGTTCTCACAATATATAGTCAATCTTAAGGCTTCATTTTGAGCCTATTTGTATTAAAAAGTATCTTTTGACTGTACAAATTGCTCTGTTCAATTCAAATAAAATTATCTTTTTTTTAAATAATTCTCTTTCTATAATGTGCAAGCTTGCAGAAACTCAATTTAGATCTCCTTCTTAAAGGTAATAAGCAGAGCTAAGTGTAGCTGATTGACAAATTAAAGGCTGATGGATCAGCAATAACAGTGCTGTTAGGTACACCCACTGTCAGCGTCATCTCATACTGCTGTAGTCAGTGGTACAGTGGTTGTAGAGAGACAATCCTGGAGTAATTTCATTAACCACTTCAGCCCCGGAAGGATTTACCCCCTTCCTGACCAGAGCACTTTTTACAATTTGGCACTGCGTCGCTTTAACTGCTAATTGCGCGGTCATGCAATGCTGTACCCAAACTAAATTTGCGTCCTTTTCTTCCCACAAATAGAGCTTTCTTTTGATGGTATTTGATCACCTCTGCAATTTTTATTTTTTGCGCTATAAATGGAAAAAGACCAAAAATTTTGAAAAACAATGATATTTTCTACTTTTTGTTATTAAAAAAATCCAATAAACTCAATTTTAATCATACATTTAGGCCAAAATGTATTCGGCCACATGTCTTTGGTAAAAAAAGTCAATAAGCGTATATTTATTGGTTTTCGCAAAAGTTATACAAACTAGGGTACATTTTCTGGAATTTACACAGCTTTTAGTTTATGACTGCCTATGTCATTTTTTGAGGTGCTAAAATGGCAGTGCAGTACAAACCCCCCCCCCCCAAATGACCCCATTTTGGAAAGTAGACACGTGTACAGAAAAACAAAATAACTTTGCGCTAACTCAAAAAGTGCATGCAGCTGACTCTGCAAATAGAATTTTTGCTGTAAACCATAGATATAAAAATAAGTGCAGCGCTATAAATTATACAAAAATGAAGTGATAAATGTAAATATCAACATATAACATCTGAATAATAATAAATGTCCATTTTCAATAAATCAAAGTCCATCATTCTGTGAAACTATTGTAATCACCACGTGGATATAGGACTAAATTGGTGACCAAACCATCCCCAAAGTAATGAAGGCGTACCATAGATTGTAGACCTAAAATATAGCATATGCTACATAGGTCAAAATAGGCCTTTACTGCCCGGCGGAAATGGTATAGACGGTGGGGGCCAGCAGAAGATATGTAGTCTTGGAAGCCTTCTCAGGAATTTAGTGAATGAAAACCAAAGTTGTGCAGACACCACCACCCAAATGAATGGAGGCTTACCAGAAGGTTGGGACCCAAAACAGCGTATGCTGTATGAGTCACGCAAGCTTAAACTGCCCACTGGCAATGGAGGGGAGATCCCAATGGCAAACAGGAAAAGAAGTCCTAGGGGTTCTTCACCGGAGTACTTTCTCCATGTAGATGTTTTAGACGTCCTCAAACTTTCAAAACCTGGCTTGTTGACCAGCTTGGAAATTTTTGCTTGATTGCTTCAAACATGGAAATCAGTATTTCTGTGGCCTGTAAAATATGCTCTTCACTGTCCCATGCTCCTCGTGGAGTATGCCATCTTTTGTCGATCGGAAAAGGTGGACCCCTTAATTACAGGGGTTCAAACAGGCCTGGGTAAATGAATGGTGAACAGCTATGCTGGATCTCATCTGCAATGGTCAGTCCTCAGTTGTCCTGGGATGAGTCCATAAACTTCAGTGCGAGATGGAAAGCAGCAGTCCCCAAAAATAGAGAAAACTCTTTTATAACCTGGCTTCTTGACCAGCTTGGAAATTTTTGCTTGATTGCTTCAAACATGGAAATCAGTATTTCTGTGGCCTGTAAAATATGCTCTTCACTGTCCCATGCTCCTCGTGGAGTATGCCATCTATAGTCGATCTGATCAGGACTGAAATCGCGAGGTATCTAAAACATCTACATGGAGAAAGTACTCCGGTGAAGAACCCCTAGGACTTCTTTTCCTGTTTGCCATTGGGATCTCCCCTCCATTGCCAGTGGGCAGTTTAAGCTTGCGTGACTCATACAGCATACGCTGTTTTGGGTCCCAACCTTCTGGTAAGCCTCCATTCATTTGGGTGGTGGTGTCTGCACAACTTTGGTTTTCATTCACTAAATTCCTGAGAAGGCTTCCAAGACCACATATCTTCTGCTGGCCCCCACCGTCTATACCATTGCCGCCGGGCAGTAAAGGCCTATTTTGACCTATGTAGCATATGCTATTTTTAGGTCTACAATCTATGGTACGCCTTCATTACTTTGGGGATGGTTTGGTCACTAATTTAGTCCTATATCCACGTGGTGATTACAATAGTTTCACAGAATGATGGACTTTGATTTATTGAAAATGGACATTTATTATTATTCAGATGTTATATGTTGATATTCACATTTATCACTTCATTTTTGTATAATTTATAGCGCTGCACTTATTTTTATATCTATGGAAAGTAGACACCCCAAGGAAATTGCTGAGAGGCATGTTGAGCCCATTGAATATTAATTTTTTTGTCCCAAGTGATTGAATAATGACAAAAAAAAAAATTTACAAAAAGTTATCACTAAATGATATATTGCTCACGCAGGCCATGGGCATATGTGGAATTGCACCTCAAAATACATTCAGCTGCTTCTCCTGAGTATGGGGATACCACATGTGTGGGACTTTTTGGGAGCCTAGCCACGTACGGGGCCCCGAAAACCAATCACTGCCTTCAGGATTTCTAAGGGCATAAATTTTTGATTTCACTCCTCACTACCTATCACAGTCTTGAAAGCCATAAAATGCCCAGATGGCACAAAACCCCCCAAAATGACCCCATTTTGGAAAGTAGACACCCCAAGATATTTGCTGAGAGGCATGTTGAGTCCATAGAATATTTTATATTTTGACACAAGTTGTGGGAAAGTGACAATTTGTTTTTTTGCACAAAGTTGTCACTAAATGATATATTGCTCACACAGGCCATGGGCATATGTGGAATTGCACCCCAAAATACATTTAGCTGCTTCTCCTGAGTACGGGGATACCACATGTGTGGGACTTTTTGGGAGCCTAGCCGCGTACGGGGCCCCGAAAACCAATCACCGCCTTCAGGATTTCTAAGGGTGTAAATTTTTGATTTCACTCCTCACTGCCTATTACAGTTTTGGAGGCCATGGAATGCCCAGGTGGCACAACCCCCCCCCCCAATGACCCTATTTTGGAAAGTAGACACCCCAAGCTATTTGCTGAGAGGCATGGTGAGTATTTTGCAGCTCTCATTTGTTTTTGAAAATGAAGAAAGACAAGAAAAATTTTTTTTTTTTCGTTTTTCAATTTTCAAAATTTTGTGACAAAAAGTGAGGTCTGCAAAATACTCACTATACCTCTCAGCAAATAGCTTGGGGTGTCTACTTTCCAAAATAGGGTCATTTGGGGGGGTTTTGTGCCACCTGGGCATTCCATGGCCTCCGAAACTGTGATAGGCAGTGAAGAGTGAAATAAAAAATTTACACCCTTAGAAAGCCTGAAGGCGGTGCTTGGTTTTCGGGGTCCTGTATGCGCCTAGGCTCCCAAAAAGTCTCACACATGTGGTATCCCCGTACTCAGGAGAAGAAACAGAATGTATTTTGGGGTGTAATTTCACATATTCCCATGGCAGGTTTGAGCAATATATCATTTAGTGACAACTTTGTGCAAAAAAAAAAAAAAAAAAAATGTGTCTTTTTCCCGCAACTTGTGTCACAATATAAAATATTCCATAGACTCGACATGCCTCTCAGCAAATAGCTTGGGGTGTCTACTTTCCAAAATGGGGTCATTTGGGGGGGGGGTTGAACTGCCCTGGCATTTTATGCACAACATTTAGAAGCTTATGTCACACATCACCCACTCTTCTAACCACTTGAAGACAAAGCCCAGTCTAGAGGCTAATTAGCCGCTAGGATTGCTTTTACATGAAAGCCGACCGCTGGCTGAAAAGAATGATACCAAGATGATACCTAAATCTGCAGGCATCATTCTGGTATAACCACTCAAAGTCGTGAATGGCGTACCTGAAGACAAAAAAATGGTTAACAATAAAACACAGTAAACGGTAAAGTATAAAAAATTGCATACCTGAAAAGCAAGCATGATAAAACATAATAACAATAAAACATTGCAGAATAGAATACGGTAAAAAAAGAGTAGAACAATAGAGAGAGAGGGAATAGAGAGAGAGAGAGAGCGAGAGAGAGAACAATAAAACGACAACTATTTTTTTTATTTTATATTTTTTTTTGTGTTTTTTTTTTTTTTTTTTTTTACACTTTTTTTTTGTAACTGTAACTTTTATAACTGTAACCAGTTCTAGGTTCAGGTCTCTCAAAATGCGATGGCATCTTGGGAGACCCTGTGTTAGTCACGCCTATATCCGCGCTTGCTGCAGACACGACATCTTTTTTTGGGGAGTTCGTTGGGTAGGGGTACTCTGGAGGACATAAAGAAAATGCCTCTCATGCAGCCGACTGCATTTGGTTGGGGATGTGAATGTGGGAAGTACGGGCACTGCAGAAGTGGTGGGTTCCCAATTATTAGGATTGACGAATGCAGCAGGAAGGGCATTATGGGCACGACGGGCCTGTGTTTGTCTTCTTCTTGGTGGCAGCGGGACACTACTTGTGCTTGCCACCTCACCAGCTTGAACTGCACTTATGGGACTCGCCACGTCACCAAGTGTTACTGCAGTGCTGGTTTGACTACGACCAGAGTGTACTAGGCCGCTGGTGTTTGCCAGTTCACCAAAACGCTACCAAAAAAACTGTTAGCGATCGCAGGGATCAGGCCTGACTCTGCGAACGCTGCAGTTTTGCGTTTAGTGTTTTGTAAGTGACAGTGATCGATCGATACTGCACTTGGGTGGGCTGGGCCGGGCGGAGGGGCAAAACGCAGGTGCTAGCAGGTATCTGGGCTTATCCCGCTAACACTGCGTTTTTGGGAACCCTAAACTGCTGGGGACGCTAGTATAGCTCTGATCGGATCAGATATTGATCCGCTCAGATACTATGCCACTAAGGGAGGTGTACGCTTCGTATGTGGGTGTTATCGCTACTGGCACTAACCTGACGCTGCCTGGGTCTGGTGCTTGCCAGTTCACCAAAACGCTACCAAAAAAACTGTTAGCGATCGCAGGGATCAGGCCTGACTCTGCGAACGCTGCAGTTATGTGTGTTTAGTGTTTTGTAAGTGACAGTGATCGATCGATACTGCACTTGGGTGGGCTGGGCTGGGCTGGGCTGGGCGGAGGGGCAAAACGCAGGTGCTAGCAGGTATCTGGGCTGATCCCACTAACACTGCGTTTTTGGGAACCCTAAACTGCTGGGGACGCTAGTATAGATCTGATCGGATCAGATATTGATCCATTCAGATACTATGCCACTAAGGGAGGTGTATGCTGTGTGCGTGGGTGTTAGCGCTACTGGCACTAACCTGACGCCTGGGGCTGGTGCTTGCCAGTTCACCAAAACGCTAACAAAAAAACTGTTAGCGATCGCAGGGATCAGGCTTGACTCTGCGAACGCTGCAGTTATGTGTGTTTAGTGTTTTGTAAGTGACAGTGATCGATCGATACTGCACTTGGGTGGGCTGGGCTGGGCCGGGCGGAGGGGCAAAACGCAGGTGCTAGCAGGTATCTGGGCTGATCCCCCTAACACTGCGTTTTTGGGAACCCTAAACTGCTGGGGACGCTAGTATAGATCTGATCGGATCAGATATTGATCCGTTCAGATACTATACCACTAATGGACCACACGGTCGGACTTTTCAGCTACAAAAGTCCGACGGCCCGTCCGACAGACTTTCGACGGACTTTTGGAGGACTTTCAACAGACTTTCTAACGACCGGACTTGCCTACACACGATCACACAAAAGTCTGACGGATTCGTACGTGATGACGTACACCGGACTAAAATAAGGAAGTTGATAGCCAGTAGCCAATAGCTGCCCTAGCGTCGGTTTTTGTCCGTCGTACTGGCATACAGACGAGCGGATTTCTGGGTCCGGCGGAGTTACGAGGTAAAGATTTGAAGCATGTTCCAAATCTAAAGTCCGTCAGATTTGCAGCTGGAAAAGTCTGCTGAAAGTCCGGGGAAGCCCACACACGATCGGATTGTCCGCCGGACTTGGTCCGTCGGCGTCCGTCGGACTTTTGTAGCCGAAAAGTCCAACCGTGTGTACGCGGCATAAGGGAGGTGTATGCTGCGCGCGTGGGTGTTAGCGGTACTGGTGCTAACCTGACGCTGCCTGGGGTGACGCAGACCCTATCTGACCCTAAAACCTAAGTTATATCACCGTCGGGCAATTAGGGGGCTAAACCTTTATTAGGTAATAAACGGCAGGTGCCCTGACACTATAAAAAATAAACAAACTAATCAGCCTCACCCGTAACAGTTATACAGTGATCACTGGTGAAAGGGTTAACTAGGGGGCAATCAAGGGGTTAAAACCTTTATTAGGTAGTATATGGGGGTCCCTGACGCTATAAAACGCTGACGGCGAACCTAAATATTTACCTCCCTAACTAGTGTCACCAGTGACACTAATACAGCGATCAGAAAAATGATCGCTTAGTGACACTGATGATGGGGGGTGATCAAGGGGTTAAAACTTTATTAGGTGGGGTTAGGGGGGTACCCTAGACCTAAAGGGGGCTACTACTAACTGCCCTACCACACTAACTGTCACAAACTGACACCAATGCAGTAATCAGGAAAAAAATAAAAGAAACTGCTTGGTGTCAGTATGATGGGGGGGGGGTGATCGGGGGTGTAATGTATGCCTGGCGTGTTCTACTGTGTGTGTAGTGTTTGTGCACTCACTCGGATGTCTTCTCTCCTCGGCGCCGGAAAGGAAAATACCGAGCCAAGGAGAGATGACATCATTTCCTCTGCTGCTGTTTACTATACAGAAGCAGAGGAAGAATCTGATTGGCTGGGAGCGATTGCGGGGGGGGGGGGCACAAATTGATGGTCTCCCCCTCACCTCTCATCGCTCCCAGACACAAGCCGACCACCTCGGGCATCGGGGGGGGGTCCGATCGGACCCCCTGCCCGCGGGAGGCAGATCATGTACCAGGTACGTGATTTTGCCTGCCCGTGCCATTCTGCCACAGTATATCTGCGTTAGGCGGTCGGCAAGTGGTTAATGTAGTCAAAGTGGTCACCTTATAAAGAGCAGCCTGGATCCTCCTCTTCTCTGGCCCCTCTTCTGTGTTCCTGGCTCCTCCCTCCTGTTGAGTGCCCCCACAGCAAGTAGCTTGCTATGGGGGCACCCAAGCTGAGCCATAGCTCCCTGTGTCCATTCAGACACAGAGCCGTGGGCTGCCCAGCCCCCTTTCTCTCCTCATTGGCCAACTGACTTTGATTGACAGCAGCAGGAGCCAATGGCCCATGCTGCCATCTCAGCCAATGAGGAATGGAGTCCCGGGCAGACCAGACACTCCTACAACATTGCTGGATCTAGATGGGGCTCAGGTAAATATTAGAGGGGGTTTATATTAATGCATAGAACCTTCTGCCTTTACAATCACTTTAGCTAGAGTAATGCAGAGGGGGGGATCTTGAGAAATTAAAAAGTCAAAATTATGGTTGCTGCCTTTCCTAACATGAATTTGTATTGTGTAAGATACCGGAGTTGCCATAGCTGACTTTTCATACTGAAGATGTATGTCATTCCAATCCAGTGGATTCTGAGTCATTGACTAAATACAGGGACTTCTGATTCTACCTTCACCATCTACATACTTATTCCTGGTCAGTAACGCAGAAAGTACTGAAGCCAGAGGATTAGCATTGCAGCTGGGCAACTAGGATATTCAGAGAGGTGAGCTATGGTAGCCCCATGTTTCTCTCAGCACATGAATAAATATGCCATAAAGTTCTATTCTTTTTTCTTTTCTCTTTCATTCTGTTTGTTTTCCTAAAATTCTGTTGAATTGGCTGTGGCAGATTATTAGTTTTCTCTTCACCATTACTTAAGCCTAAGCCTTTTCCGATCTTTTTATACTGAAAACTGTGTTATTGTTCTGTTCCAAATGTCTCTACAGCTTTTCATTTAAATCAGTATACTGCCATTCCTTCTTCCTGGCTTGTGACATAAACCCAGAGGAAGCAAAGTTGCATTGCTTAGATGTTTCTCAGTGCAGAAATAATTTTATTTTAGCCTCAGTCTTACAAAGGATAAAGTTTTATTTACAGTATATTGCTCAGTGACAGATGAAAATACCACAAGTTATACCTTTTGCGTTAGCTTCAAAGACTATTTTATTTGGGTAGAGGTAGTCAAAATTGTATTGTGCAAATGTCTACTTTTGCTGTGATGAGTCCTAAAAATATACTGCACGACATACACATATAAGCCATCGCTCTAGAGCAGCCTTTCTCAACTAGTGTTCTGTGGAACCCAAGGATTCCTCCAGAACTTGCTAAGGGTTCTTGAACAGTAAGCAATGATGGATTAATCTCCTGCCTACACCGGCCACCAAAATAAATGGGCATTTCTCTACTTACATCTAATGTAAGGGGTCACACTTACACTGGTCACTAATGTAAGTGGGCACTACCCTGACTATCAGTGTGAAGGAGCACTATACTGCCCACCAAATAGGCATTTCTTTACTTACATCTAATGTAAGGGGTCACACCTACACTGGTCACTAATGTAAGCGGGCACTACCCTGACTATCAGTGTGAAGGAGCACTACACTGGCCACCAAAATAAATGGCCATTTCTCTACTTACATCTAATGTAAGGGGTCACACTTACACTGGTCACTAATGTAAGTGGGCACTACCCTGACTATCAGTGTGAAGGAGCACTACACTGGCCACCAAAATAAATGGGCATTTGTCTACTTACATCAAATGTAAAGGGTCATACCTACACTGGTCACTAATGTAATTGGGCACTACCCTGACTATCAGTGTGAAGGAGCACTATACTGGCCACCAAAATAATAGGCATTTCTTTACTTACATCTAATGTAAGGGGTCACACCTACACTGGTCACTAATGTAAGCGGGCACTACCCTGACTATCAGTGTGAAGGAGCACTACACTGGCCACCAAAATAAATGGGCATGTCTCTACTTACATCTAATGTAAGGGGTCACACCTACACTGATCACTAATGTAAGTGGGCACTACCCTGACTATCGGTGTGAAGGAGCACTACACTGGCCAATGATGTAAGGGTCGCTACATTAAAAACACCAATTTAAAGCAGTATTAAACCCAAAAGCAAAGTATTTTTTATGTTGTAGCTTTCCAATTCTTAGATGTGATGGCTGAATTTGTTTTCTTTTTTAGGCTTTGTTCTATTTTTTATTTATCAAGAGAACAAGCTCTCCTGCAGATGTATCAGTTACAGGGATGAGACTAACCATTTAACAGTGACAGGGGTGCCTACAATGATCAGCTTTTATTTATGTAAAACCTTTTTCTCAAAAGGAATACATTTTTTTTACTGTTAATGCTTATAAAGTGTGAGCTCTTGTTTTGCTTTAATTTGTTGGTGTAAATAAATCTGCTAGTACATTGAACACTTCTATCATGTTATAAAGGCATTGTCTATTCGTTTGCCTTTAATAATTTTGTCCCTACCTCACTCCATAGCAAAGGGATGCTCTATATAGTTAGTCGCACCCTTCTTCTTCATGCTTTAGCCCCCATTCACCACATATACTGTAGTCTGCTGGAGCTATACACATTATGATTTTTTTAATCTGACGTTCATCTCTTATGATATGCACAAGTTTTGGAATAAAGCTTTATACGATCTCATTTGGATCAAGTCACTGTCTGCCGAGCTGCTGAGAGTATATGTTAAGTTATCTCACAAACACTGGATCATTTATAGAGATCACACTTTCAGGATTGGTTCACATATGAGCCGTATCCGTCGCACAGCAGGGGTCCGATGCGTGCTGGTTCACCGTTTCAGGTCCGATTTCAGCCTAAACTTTGTGCTGAATTCGGACCTGAAACAGACCAAAAAAAGCACACGTTTTTCCTGCAAAACGCACCGGACCTGCTGCGGAGATATGTGAACCGGCTCCATAGAGAGCCAGTCACATTTTCCTGCTATGCAAATTGGATGCGGTGAAAACCGCATCCAAGTCGCATAGATGTGAACCCAGCCTCAGTGCTTAGAAGCAGAACAGTCAAAAAAATCTTTTCAGGATCCAGTCAAAAAATCGTTTAGCCCCATTCAAAAAAAATCAACAATAGCGGAATATACTGTGAGATGTGATATGGACTCTGGGTATACAGCAGGTTAGGACAGGGCAGCCATTGTCATACAAGCTTGTATGTGCCTGCAAGCTAATCACAACAGCCCATAGCCTACAGGACAGCAATAATCCAGTGTTTTCCACATGGGACTGTTTTACACGTTATTTGTGCATTATACATGTATACAGTAGAAGCCGCATGAACTAAGCAGACGAGGGCACTTGGTACAAAATGCACTTAATAGTAGCCTTACAGTCCTTAGCATGGTGTTCTGTGGAAGCACAACATTTGAAGCAAACAACAGATTTCTTTAAAAGCGCTGTGCGTTCTTGCAAGGGTTCTTTCTGAACCCAATACATTTCCTAAGCAGGTTTGGTTTCTTATGTATGGGAGATTTTGGTTCTTGTTTTTTTTGTTCTGGTCAGTCTTTTCAAGGACTGGAGTAGGTTCATGTAATATATCAGTCCTTTTCACAGACACTAGAATGTTGTAGTCTAGGGAAAAGAAGTTAACATGTGAGGATAGCTGCGTAAAAAAAACTTCAGTGAAGGTACCATTCCAATTTACTGCCACAATCAGATCTTATAGAAAATACATAAGACCTGTGAGCTACTAAGAAGCAGAAAGCTCTATTGGCCCTGAGGACAAAGGGGCTACAAAGGTGAGGATCACATTTAGATTGTAATTTATGTACTGGACCTGGGTGTTACTTGAAAAATAGTAAAGAAGCACTGTAATCAACTGTAAACAGTATATACAGTGCCTTGCAAAAGTATTTACCTCCCTTGGCATTTTTTGTGTTTTGTTGCCTCACAATCTGGAATTAACATGGATTGTTTGAGGATTTGCAGCATTTAATTTACAAAACATGCCCACAAATTTGAAGATTTTTTTTTTTTTTTTTTTATTGTGAAGCAAACAACAAATAGGACAGAAAAAGTCAATGTGCATAACCATTCATCCCCCTAAAGTTAATACTTTGTAGAGCCACCTTTTGTGGCTATCACAGCTCCAAGTCACTTTGGATAAGTCACTATGAGCTTGCCACATCTTATCACTGGGATTTTTGCCCATTCCTCCTTGCAAAACTGCTACAGCTCCTTCAAGTTGGATGGTTTGCGCTTGTGTACAGAAATCTTTAAGTCTGACCACAGATTTTCTATTGGATTGAGGTCTGGGCTTTGACTACATGTTTCCCCTTAAACCACTCAAGTGTTGCTTTAGTAGTGTGTTTGGGGTCATTGTCCTGCTGGATGGTGAACCTCCGTCCTAGCCTTAAATCACACACAGAGTGGTACAGGTTTTGCTCAAGAATATCCCTGTATTTAGCACCATCCATCTTTCCCTCAATTCTGACCAGTTTCCTAGTCCCAACTGATGTTCTTTGGGTGATGCGATGTGTTGGGTTTGCACCAGACGTAGCGTTTTCTTTGATGGCCAAAAAGTTCAATTTTAGTCTCATCAGACCAGAGCACCTTCCTCCATACATTTTGGAAGTCTCCCACATGCCTTTTCGCAAACTCAAAACATGCCATTTTATTTTTTGCTGAAAGCAATGGCTTTCTTCTGGTCACTCTGCCATAAAGCCCAACTCTATGGAGCGTATGGCTTATTGTCATTCTATGTACAGATACTCCAGTCTCTGCTGTGGAAATCTGCAGCTCCTCCAGGGTTACCTCAGGTCTCTGTGCTGCCTCTCTGATTAATGCCCTTCTTGCCCGGACTGTGATTTTTGGTGTGCGGCCTTCTCTTGGCAGGTTTGCTGTTGTGCCATGTTCTTTCCATTTGGTTATGATAGATTTGATGGTGCTCCTAGGGATCATCAAAGATTTGGATATTTTCTTATAACCTAACCCTGACTTGTACTTCTCAACAACATTGTCCCTTACTTGTTTGGAGAGTTCCTTGGTCTTCATGACAGTGTTTGGTTTGTGGTGCCTCTTGCTTAGGTGTTGCAGCCTCTGGGGCCTTTCAAAAAGGTGTGTATATGTAATGACAGATCACGTGACACTTAGATTGCACACAGGTGGACATCATTTCACTAATTATGTGACTTCTGAAGGTAATTGGTTGCACCAGAGCTTTTTATGGGCTTCATAACAAAGGAGGTGAATACATACGCACATGCCAATTATCAGTTTTTTATTTCTGAAAAATAGTTTTATGTATCTATTTTTCAAATTTTACTTCACCAAATTAGACTATTGTGTTCTGATCCATCTCATATAATTGAGATTAAAAAAACGTCGAACTAAAGGCTGTAATTCAACAAAATAGGTAAAAAGCCAAGGGAGTGAATACTTTTGCAAGGCATTGTACTGTATAAAACTGAATAAACATTGCATAAAACCATTTTTAGCTTTCAAGTTCACAGCCGGGATGCTGTAAATCAATAATAATTAAACCATTTTGCTGTCTACTTATTTATCATTGGTCTATCATTGGAACATAAAAATACATTTAGTAAAAAGATGATCTTCTGATGTGTTTAAGTGCTCTCAGAGGGGTATCACTGAAAACATAAAAATAATTTCAGCCTCCTGGCTTGCTTCTGCAGCACCACTCCTCAGGTCTCAGGCTTATTCCCACAAGCCAACTTATTCACAGCACCGTTGTGCTCTCATACAACCTTTGCACCTGACATTTGGCTCTGTCTCAAAGCTTCCTGCTGCTCTAGTCCTTATGTTTAGGGCCTCCCTCTGTCCTGTCACAGACTACACATGCACCAGACACAAACGCTTTGTCTGGTCCCTTGCAGACACATGCAGGGCTGGTGCAAGGATTTTTGACACCCTAGGCGAAATCTCATTTTGCTGCCCCCTTGGCTCTGCCCCTGACTCCACCCCCTTGCCCTGCCCATGTATACGCTGAAAGTGGTGGGGGAGATGTTTGCAGTACCTCTTCATGATTTTTTTCTGCCGTGGTCCGCAGGCTTGCACCTGCACCTCTGGACCTGGCCTGAAGACAAATAGTGGCGGCACCAGCTAACTTCCTCACGCCAGCTGTGGTCCGCAGGTATATGGACAGGCTAGGACAGTATACAGACAGGGTAGGACGGTATACAGGCAGGCTGGGACGGTATACAGGCAGGCTAGGATGGTATACAGACAGGCTATGACAGTATGCAGACAGGCTAGAACCGTATACAGACAGGCTAGGACCGTATACAGACAGGCTAGGACTGTATACAGACAGGCTAGGACCGTATACAGACAGGCTAGGATGGTATACAGACAGGCTAGGACAGTATACAGACAGGCTAGACCATATACAGACAGGCTAGGATGGTATACATACAGGCTAGAACAGTATACAGACAGGCTAGGACCTAGCCAAGGGGGGAGAGAATCCAAGTCAACACCTTGAACTCATTGTGTTCCTCAAACCATTCTTGCATTTTTCAGACTAGGCAATTTTTTTATTCTGAGTCTAGTTCTGTTGCTCATGTGCCCATTGTAGGCATTTTTGGCTGTAGACACTGGTCAGCATGGGCATTCTGACTGGTCTCTGGCTACACAGCCCCATACATAATAATTTGTGATGCACGGTGTGTTCTTTTACCTTTCTATAAGAACCAGCATTAACATTTTCAGTAATTTGAGCTACAATAGCTCTTCTATTTGATGTGACCCAAAACCTGCTTTGTGTGCCGCTCAGGCTCTCTGAAGAGGGTAAAGTCCTATAACATCCACCAATGGGAGTGCTGGTTCAGGAGGGAGCTCATCCTGGCTCCTAGAATGGCTTAGGGTAAAGAAAAGGACTCCCTATGACCGCACATCTATGACATCCCTGAGGTGTGTGTGGCAACCTCAGCCTGGACTTCAACCAGGCCATGCCCCCAATGTGTTTCGCTTTGCCCCTCTGAGCTTTTATTTGACCTGACTACACAGGCCAGCGTTTGATCCCTACGTGGATCCATGAGCCTTTTTCCACCCAAAACTCTGTCACTGAGTTGCCGGTTTTTCTTCCCACATCCCACAAGAGCTGCAGTTTTGGAGTTGCTCTGACCCAGTCTTCTAGTCTTTACAATTTGGCTCTTTGCATGCCTATTTTTTCTTCTTTCATCACATCAACTTCAGGGACAACGTGTTCACTAATATATCCCACCCACTTTTAGATGCCATGTAACAAGATAATCAATGTTATTCACAGTGTTCATAATATTATGGCTGTGTATGTGTGTTTGTGTATTTATACACATTATACAGTATAATCCCAGGAAAGTGTAACTTGGATAATTTGTTTCAATCAAGTCATTGCTTGAGTTCTTCTCCTATTTTATTGGTTTCTACATGCACATATTTGTGT
The DNA here is from genome assembly GCF_042186555.1 of Aquarana catesbeiana. Classification (NCBI taxonomy): domain Eukaryota; kingdom Metazoa; phylum Chordata; class Amphibia; order Anura; family Ranidae; genus Aquarana; species Aquarana catesbeiana. Next base: position 273,493,131 of record NC_133324.1, read on the forward strand.
CAGTGGTTTTAAACAAATAACATATGGTGAAAAGATGATTTTGTCAGTTCACATAAAGCTTTTATTTCTGAATGTTGAGAACAGATACAGACCAAATGTCCTTTCAGGTTTGCCTTTACTAATTTATATGTTTTTACCATAATAAATCCGTGTTTATCCAAGCATATCTAACTATCTCAAATAAGTATTTCAAACTAGATTAGCTAGATGTTAGATCTGATACTCTTTATGTGACATAACAGTTTTGTGCTGTCCATTGTTCTTTCATTTTCATAGGATTACTTACTTAATTTGGCTCAAAATAGAGCCCTTGTATGTAATTGTCAAATATGGATATGCACTGATCAATATGAAGTTTCCCATATCCCTTATTGTACCTACCCAGTTCTAGCTAGCAGGGATTCCATGCTCAATATGTAAGGGATGAGCCTTGTATGCAACTGTTTCCATGTGCATTTCCCACTAGCCTTCAATATGGTGTTGACTTACTAAAACTGGAGAGTGCAAGATCTAGTGCAGCTAGCTGTACATGGTAGCCAATCAGCTTCTATCTTCAGCTTGCTAAGTAAAGCTTTGACAAACAAAAAAAAAGAAGTGGAAGCTGACTGGTTTCTATGCAGAACTGCACAAGGTTTTGCACTCCCCAGTTTTAGTAAATCAACCATTGTATGTTCTCAACTTTCACACGGTGGACTGTAAAGGGCACAAAAAAGTGGTGGTGACATGTAATGTACAGTAGAATAGGCAGCAATCAGCCATTTCTGTGGATGTAAGAGATATGGCAAATATCGATTTTATAACAGTCAACATTACATTGACTTTATAACAGAAGCTGGAAATCATTGTAGTAGACACAGCTACTCCATTGATCGTCACATACTTCTGTGTCCAATGCCGAGGAGCTTCTCTGCTGTATTATAGACACAAATGGCCAGTCGCCTGGCATAGGCGCGATTTAGAGAATGCTTTGCATCTTTTCAATGAATGCAAATTGTTCTCTGGACGAGGTGGAGAGGTGGAGTGGTGACATCCGTCTTTCGAATTTGACCTCTTAAACATGACACCTGTAGACCGTTTTTTGCTGTGCATGCCCAATGACTCCCCCACTCTTGTTTACAATCGTTTTATACATATCCACACCAGTTCTTTCTCTACCTTTCCAGATATGTTATTTTCCATTAACACCACCATCCTAAATTCCTATTAGAAGAAAGGGGATAGAATTCCGGCAAATATTGTTGTTAGGTTTCTATTATATTTCTATTCTGTTGACAGTTTTTTTGTAATTTTTACAATGGATTCTATTCCATAGGTTTCAAAACGAGGTTTGGAGCCCATTGTTGGCCATTTTTTAATGAAATCGAGGCTTGATCACAAACTGGTCAGATGTAACTGAGAGCTGGGCGATCACGCCCCTGACTGTATCAGCTGATCCATAGTCACATCGAGGCTTAGCTCTTCAAAGCAACCATCTTTCAGACTAGTAACTAGATCATTGCCAATTAAGTGCAAGTCCCTCCCTGCTGGCTACATATAAATATAGTGTGGCTACTAATAACACATACATTCCCCCGATGACGTCAGTTATGACGAAACATGTAGGGTGTAGCTAACATGTGTTGTTGCCACGCTTGTCTTGCTGTATACACGATCTGGATTTCTCTATGCATGGTATGTTTATCTTGGATTGATATATCACGCTCATTGAATCATATACCATGTGAGTTTTTTTTATCTCTTTGCACAAATAAAAGCAGTTTTACACTATGTGGATGTCTTTTCTGTTTTATATCCGTTATGAGAACCCATTCCACCATATCCATTGAGATGCACACGGATTTTATATGATTCATTTGTTCCTGGGTGAAATGTGATTCCTAGATGCTTGATATATGTGGATACACCATACTAGGCGCATTTGACTCCATAATAGAGTCCTTCAACTCTGGTAAGAGTTCATCTTGTATTGGTGGTGGATCACGTGGTGGATGGTGGTGGATCACTTGGTGGAATTGGATCACTATTGTGTCTGTGACCGGAACCATTGTCACGATTGCACAAAATTTGTTTGGACTTCTTTGAAATATACTCTGAGCACTTAACGCACAATTACTATTATTAGCTCTGCATATTTTGTATTTGAACTTGATGTTGTTATTGATGTCTGTGAACTTTATGGGGGGGATTTCTTTACATGTCTTCAGAACAAAAAATAGCAGTCTGTTCTTCTGAAAGAGCATACACAACACTTTTTTATAGAATAGAGAAAGGTGATAATCTGTCAACTTTTGTTTGCTGTTCTCACTTGGAGAATTTCAACTCACTTTGTGAAGACGTGAAGTAAAGTAAAAAAAATACCTAATGATAAAGAGAAAAAAGAAAATCTAGCCATATTCTCTGTTGTAGTTTGGGATACGCTGTGGGAGGGTTAAAAGCACAGCCATGCTGTTATTGTTGGTGTTCCCTTTTTGTGTCAGTGACCACACAAGAAGTAAGGGGAGAGTCTCTGTAGCAGGGACACAGACAGAAGAAAAATATGTTATTAACTTATCCTCAGTCTATGGAAAATTATTTATTTATCTTTTTTTTTCCTTTTTTTTAGCTTGGCTTCCACTTGAATTCATTCTGGGTTAAATCTAATTATAGCTTGTCTTTTTTCAGTTTAAGTTCCAGTTTAATTCATTCTGGGTAAAATCTAGTTATACCCTTGCCTGAATCATTAAAGCACTTAGTGACAAACAATCTAAAATAATTCATAGTAGATTCAGAAGAACAAAGGGACCCTGATTACAGTAATACTTGTGAGTTATTATATAAAATCAAATACTTAAACTGTTTTGAGTTAGTTGTATTTTTTTTTTTTTTTTACATTTGGTTATAGAGCAGCGTTAGTTTCTTTTAGTCTTTGTACATGTATCTTATACCAGTGATCTTCACAATGTGGCAAGTGTATCCCCATGGCCCTGGCTGTCAGATTAAACTTGATATATTAAATCTAAAGTTTAGTTAGTACCAAGTCTTGTACAAAACAACAACATTTATTCCCTTCTCCCACTCTCTCCTTACTGGCACAGTGGTGGTGGCTCCCCCCACGAGACCCGCCCTCTACACATCTAGAGCAGCCCCGGACATGTTTTGGCTCCCATAAAGCTTCTCTCCTTGAATGTTCAAGGATTCAGTGTCCCACAAAAGCGCACCAAGGCGCTGTGTTCCTTTGCAGCCACCAAGGCACACATACTCTGTCTACAGGAGACCCACTTTACAGATTCGTCTTCTCCTAAATACCTCAGCAGTTCTTACCCCCAGTTCTACACTGATTCATCCACAACCAAACAACCCTTATTGGTTTCCACCACTCTCTGCAATTTACCCTTTCTTCACAAATCAAAGATCCGGAAGGCAGATACTTCCTGATCACTGGCTATATTTCAGACACAGTAGTTACGATAATGTCATATTATGCACCCAATCGGAACCCGTTGGCCTTTCTTTCACACCTCATGCAGGTGCTCAATAAACACAAATTTGGTACAGTAATTTTGTGCGGAGATTCCAATCTAACTATTTTCCCTTTCCTTGACAAATCTCCTCCTACCTCACCTTCTACCCCACTTAAACGTAGTTTCCAACACCTGATCTCCAAACACAACCTTGCCGACACCTGGCGCAAACGTAACCCAGTCGGCATACGTTTTAGCTAATACTCACACCCACACAAATCTTTTTCACGCATCGATCACATATTCATGTCCCACAGCATGATCCCAGAAGTCATCTCCTCAGTCATTACACCATTTATATGGACGGATCATTCCGCAGTCTGCACCACCATATCCTCCCCCATCCCTAGGACTCATGATACATCCTGGTGCATTAACAACACTACCCTCACACATCCTTCTCATTGTATGGATATTGAAATAGCCTTTAAAGACTATATCGCCACCAATGCGACAGATGACGTATCAGCCCTGACACTGTGAGAAGCCCACAAAGCTGTCACCCGTGGCAAATTAATTCAGCAGGCAACAGCCCTCAAACGTGAACGTAGACTCTTATTCCATCAACTTGAAACCAACTTTAATGCATGCCATGTGGCGTTTCATGCCTTCCCCAATCCTACTACTATAGCATGCCTAGAAAAGGCCAAATTGGACTTTGACCTGTTTCTCACTGACTCCGCCGAGAAAACCCTTTGCAAAAGCCAACACCGTAACTACCTCGAGGCAAACAAACCAGACACTCCCGTGGCCCGTACCCTGAGGGCAATTCAACAACCCAAATTGACCATACGTCTAAAAATAGCCAATCATGCTTTATACTAGAAATCCCATTCAGATTTTAAAGGTATTCTGGTTCAACCTTGTGAAACTCTACTCTCCCTCACAGACCTTTGACCCTAAAAAGCAGAAACCCTTTTCTCCCGCATTACCCTCCCATCTCTCCAACAAGAGCAGCTCGATCTATTAGAGGGCCCAATCACAGACCTTGTGGTCTCAACTGCCATTAAAGCGCTGAAATACAACAAGCGACCAGGACCTGACAGGTTCTCGGCAGCCTATTATAAGAACTTTTCACCCATTTTGACCCCCTTATTGACTAAGGCCTTCAATGCCCTGCTGCTCGGACACTTTTAGAACCGAAACCTTGACCTCCATAATCACCATGTTACCCAAACCTAAATCTGACCTCTCATCCTGAACCAATTATCAACCCATTTCCCTCCTCAACTTGGACATTAAGCTGCTAGCCAAAATAATTGTGACCCGACTGAACCCTATTATAGGATGCTTGATTCATCGTGACCAAACAGGTTTCATGCCCTCATGTCACACTGGTGACAACATTAGACGTGCTATCCTACTCGCCCATGCAGCTAAAACTAGACGTATACCTTCTTGCTCTCTATCCCTTGACATCAGAAAAGCCTTTGATACAGTGACATGGCCATTAGAGCTGCACAATTAATCGTCAAGAATTGTTATCCTGAGTAATCATCAAGAATCGTTATCGCAATCTTGACTAAAGTGTTTCACAATTCTTTCTATGCAAAGAATTCTCTCTGCTCTTCTGAAGCCACAGCCCTCAAAAGAAAGGAAGAGAAAAACCGGGCAGTCTGCCAAGAAATAAAAGATTCTTTATCAGTTGAACTTAAGTATAAACATTGTAACAATTTGTCAATGGAATAGACTTCCTGTGTAAGTGAAAAAGTTTAACCACTTAAACACTAAACCTTTTTCTGACATTTGTTGGTTTCAAGTTAAAATCATTTTTTTTGCTAGAAAATTGCTTAGAACCCCCAAACATATTTTTTTTTTAGTAGACACCCTAGAGAATAAAATGGTGGTGGTTGCAAAATGGTATGTCACACTGTATTTGCGCAGCGGTCTTTCAGATGCAATTTTTTTTGAAAAAATTACTTTAATGAATTAAAAAAAAAAAATCTAACCAATAAAGTAAGCCCATTTTTTTTTTTTTGTATAATGTGAAAGATTTTACGTCACGCGAATCTTGAGAGAATCATGATCTTTTTATTCTAAGCAAAAAAATTGCGATTCTCATTTTGGCCAGAATCGTGCAGCTCTAATGGCCATACCTACGATTCACTTTGCAGAAGTGGGGCTTCGGGTGCCATTTCCTAACCTGGGTTGCTTCTTTATATAATGATCCCCGGGCATATATTACATATGCAGGCTATAAATCTGCGATGTTTGACATCAAAAGAGGCATCAGACAGGGCTTCCCTCTTTCTCCGCTGCTATTTGCTTTACTCATAGAACCACTGGCACAACTGATTAGGTCGGATCCTGATGTCAAGGGTATAGACTTGGGAGGCCACCACAATAAACTCTGTCTCTTCGCGGATGACATCCTTATATTCATGATGTATCCCCACACCTCTGCCCCCAATATTTTAGCAATACTGGACAAGTTTGCCCAAATCTCCAGCTTACAGGTCAATCCTCAGAAATTAAATGCACTCAACATCTCCTTATCGCAATCGGATCTCCACCGAGCCAAAACCTCCTTACCATTTACTTGGGTACCTCACCAACTTCCCTACATAGGGATACAACTTATGGCATCAATAACCGACCTCTTTTCAGCAAATTACTTGCCCTTACTTAGGCACGCTACCACACTAATGTCACAATGGTCTGCCTTACCATTATCCTGGTTTGGAAGGATCAATGCCACGAAACTGACCATCTTACCAAAATGTCTTTATTTATTTAGAGTCCTCCCCATTCCACTACCGGCCTACTTTCTGTGACTAATGCAGCGTAGAGTAATGTCTTACATCTGGGGGCCCACAAAGCCTCACATTTCGAAAGCTAAACTATTTCTCCACAAACTGGGTGGGGGCTTAGGCATACCCAATTTCTCCACGTATTATAACGCTGCACAGCTAGCCCAACTCCCTAAGTACCATGCAACCACCGAAACTCCGTTATGGGTTGCTATTGAATCGGTGGAAAGCGACCCCATTTCGGTAGCGAACATGCTTTGGCTTCAACCTGACGATAGAACAAACATTACAAATCCTGTCACTAAACACTCCCTATCCATATGGAATAGATTTAAGAACCCTCACAAACTCCAGTCCCCCCATAATCCTCTCTTGTCCTTTCTCAGAAACCCAGCATTCTATCAGGCGTGGGAATCCCCGGCTGCATTCACAGCATGGTCCAAAGCAAATTTACTTAGACTACACCAACTAACCTCCCACGATAGACTATTGACCTTCCCCACCTTATGCGAGACCTTCGGTCTCCCCAGAACTGAAATTTTCCGATATCTACAAATCAAAAACTTCTATACCCCACATCTTAGGACGGCATGTTAAATTAGCCTACTCAATTTGAACACATTTGTAAAAGTGACCCACAAACCAGAGGTCTAATATCAACCTTATATCAACACCTAACCAACAAATCCGACAATTCACTACCTGCCTACACTGCTAAATGGACCCAAGATCTGGGACGCACTTTCGTAACAGCTGAATGGTCTGCTATATGGCTTACTACCAAATCTTCCTCCATTAACTGCTCAGTGGTAGAAACAAACTTCAAGGTCTTAGCTCGCTGGTACCTTGTTCCTGCATGAATCGTAAAGTACGTTCCAGCGTATCCCGGAAATTGTTTCCGGGGCTGTGCAACTCCAGGCACCCACATGCATATTTGGTAGCAATGCCCAATAGCTCAGGAGTTTTGGAAAATTTTTTTCACAATGGCTTCTAAAGCTCTTGAGACCAATGTCACAATGAAGCCGGCTACCGCCCTCTTAAATTTAAAGCCAGGAGAGCTCTCCCACAATCAATTCAGACTATTGACCCAACTCACCACTGCGGCCAAACAAACTATTGCTAAGGCATGGAAAACTCAGACATTGGTTGTAGCTGAAGCAAAACACAGAATGAATAAGGCCCTTATCTTTGCAAAAATGACCACTATCGAAACTAATAAAGTCAAGAAATTTAAGAAATTATGGAACCCTTGGGTAAAACACCATCTGCCCCCTGACTTCGATGAGTCTTTACTTATGCCTTGGTAGTACAGTCCACCTACATGCAGGCCTTGTTTCCTGTTCCTGCATTATTCACTTTTTATTCTATTTTTTTTCTATTTTTCTTACCAAATTAGCAGATCCCCTGGCTGGGAGTCATCCTGCCGTGCCACGGAGCCCCCACCCCCCTTTATTTCTCTCCTCCCTTTTTTCCCTTTTCTCCCTTTACTTCTGCTCTATCAGCACATCAGAGCCTCCCGCAAAGCTAAATGTTGATATCACTGAGACATCTTACGTTGGAATTAGTACGAACCTTCATGACTGCTCGTAATTTATGTATGTTACGAACTTTTGTTGACAGTACGTGTAGTATGGGACCTCTTGTGCCTTATACATCCCTACCCCTGATGTCTAGCTCCTTCACTGAACCATACTTTCCTCGGACGGATCAGAAGAGACCCCTCCTGTCCACAGCATGTTCCCATTAGGGGTAGACAGGTAGAGCGAGACCTATTTTGCTATTCCTTGAGGATCACACATGTTTGATCTCATGGTTTCCCTTTCCTCTCTATTTCGCACAGAATTCCCTACTACACATTAGCAATTACAGGTACAGCACTCGATTCCAACTGAATGTGTATATTTGCTGTAACTAATCACACCAATGCTGTTGTTCTCACTTTGAGTACTGTAAGTCTGATGTTTTGTTTTTCTATGAAACTTCAATAAAAACTTTAAATACAAAAAAAAAAAAAAACAACTACATTTGTTTCCTTTTTTTTGCTCATTTTAAGAACATATTTGAAAGCAAAAAAGATATATATTTAGAAGATTTGGGCAAATTTGTATATGGTTTAGACTTTAGAGGGTACCTGAGATAAACTAAAACACATTAGGATGTACTTGGTAATTATGTGTTGTTATATAGGTATACAGAAAAGAATATAGTTGAGAAGCACTGCCTTATGTACCTATGTATTAGGATATTGCTACAGTTGCCGTCTGTTTATCTCTCCAAGTGTCTGTATTTTGGTGAGCTTTATGTTTATGCATTGAGTATAATTTCATTGTAGTGACATGATTTTATGCTAATAGCGTTTTTTGTTTTGCCCAACTTGTCTGTTTAGAAGTTTATAGAGATTTATTTTTGTGTAAATATTACAGGAATAGTATAATCGTTTTTGCTACTGTCTTGATCCAGTAAGTGTTTGACTAGAAAGTCTAATGCCTAAGGAGATTTTATTTATAGCACTATATTGTTATATGGACAAAACGGTATTGATGCGGGCCCTAAATTACACCACTCAGCGCCAGGACAAGATGCAGCCTCAAATGCAGAAATGATTGGAAAAAATAAATAAAAATAAAAAACCGCCCAATTTGCTAATATGCAAAAGGCACGGAGTCAGAAAGCAAGACAGAAAATTATACATAAAACATAATATACAGTGGTATAGCATAATCATACCCAAAGACTATAGTATCACACTAAACAGCGCTAATGTTAAGCAGAGATAAATATGCATGCGGCCAACTTCACATGAAAAAAGTCCTTTTTTCAAAAAGTGGTGATAAATTCAGAGTGTAGATCAGACAGTGTCCACCAGGTGTTTGTAAAGCAGATTCTCAGTGTGCACCTTCCACCAGTCAATCAGATCCCACCATGTGAAGACACACTCCCCTCAGGGGGTTAAACTCACCAGAACTAGATAGTAACAATGTGACAATGTTATGGCTGATGAGGTGACAATGTTATGGCTGATGAGTGTATAATGTTATGGCTGATGAGTGTATGTGTCCCAGGCAGGATCAGCACTCATTTATTCCCCAGATAGCAGTACAGAGAATGGCCGTACATCTCTATATATATATATAGATTTAATTTTGAGCCCTGACCATCTGAGAATCCTCTGGAGTGGTGGTAGCAGCAGTTTGTGGCTTGGTTGTTATTTCCTTGAAGGCTTATTACTATCTAGTTCTGGTGAGTTTAACCCTCTGAGGGGAGTGTGTCTTCACATGGTGGGATCTGATTGACTGGTGGAAGGTGCACACTGAGAATCTGCTTTACAAACACCTGGTGGACACTGTCTGATCTGCACTCTGAATTTATCACCACTTTTTGAAAAAAGGACTTTTTTCATGTGAAGTTGGCCGCATGCATATTTATCTCTGCTCAACATTAGCGCTGTTTAGTGTGATACTATAGTCTTTGTGTATGATTATGCTATACCACTGTATATTATATTGTTATATGCAGTGCTAAGATACAGACTTTATTTTTCCCTATTTTATTTCTTGTGTTTATTGATATAGGTTGGTTCTTGGTGTTTAGCTACATTCTAAAATTGCTAACAGGCTGTATTATTGGCCCATTATAGCTGCAGATTCTGTTTGTCTGCTTTATGAAACAATATTTTATAGAATACAGGGCATGATAGCGTTATAATATTTATAGATATTTCCAAAAAATACTATGACTATGTATTTTAATTTTTGAGTAGTTACTTCACACCTGTAAGGCCCCTTTCACACAAGGCGGATTCCGTAGTGATCAGCAGGGGATCTGTGAGCTGATCCCCTGCTGATCGGAGCAGAGCAGGCAGCAGACACATCCCTGTCTGCTCAGTATCTGCAGAGCAGACACGGATAGACCCCACTCTGTTCTATGGGCGGCCAGAATTAAATGGATTTGGCTGTCTGTTTACACCTGGCTACCTCCGATCTGCTCCACCTAAACAGAAGGGTACAGGGTCCTCTCCCATTTTTTAGTGGGCCTGATCGGACCTGGAGGTAGGCAGGTGTAAACAGACACAAGTCTGTTTACACCCATCTGTCCATAGGAATGAATGGACCTTCCAATCAGATCTGCATGAAAAATCGACAGATTAAGCTGATTCCAACGCTTATCTGAAAGGGGCCTACGAGTTCATCCACAGAGGTACAGTGCCTTGCAAAAGTATTCACCCCTTGGCATTTTTCGTGTTTTGTTGCCTCACAACCTGGAATTAACATGGATTGTTGAGGATTTACATAATTTAATTTACAGAACATGCCTACAACTTTGAAGATGTTTTTTTTTTTTTTTTTTATTGTGAAGCACATAGGACAAAATAACAGAAAAAAGTCAATGTGCATAACTATTCACCCCCTAAAGTCAATACTTTGTAGAGTCACCTTTTGCAGCTATCACAGCTCCAAATCGCTTTGGATAAGTCTCTATGAGCTTGCCACATCTTACCACTATGGTTTTTTGCCCATTCCTCTTTGCAAAACCGCTCCAGCTCATTCAAGTTGTATGTTTTGCGCTTGTGAACAGCAATCTTTAAGTCTGACCACAGATTTTCTGTTGGATTGAGGCCTGGGCTTTGACTAGGTCATTCCAACACATTTACATGTTTCCCCTTAAACCATTCAAGTGTTGCTTTAGCAATGTGCTTGGGGTCATTGTCCTGCTGGAAGGTGAACCTCGGTCCTAGCCTCAAATCACACACAGAGTGGTACAGGTTTTGCTCAAGAATATCCCTGTATTTAGCACCATCCACCTTTCCTTCAACTCCGACCAGTTTCCCAGTCCCGACTGCTGAAAAACAACCCCACAGTATGATGCTGCCACCACTATGTTTCACTGTGGGGATGGTGTTCTTTGGGTGATGTGATGGGTTTGCGCCAGACATAGCGTTTTCTTTGATGGCCAAAAGTTCCATTTTAGTCTCATCAGACCAGAGCACCTTCCTCTATACATTTTGGAAGTCTCTCACATGCCTTTTCGCAAACTCAAAACATGCCATTTTGTTTTTTGCTGAAAGTAATGGCTTTCTTCTGGCCACTCTGCCATAAAGCCCAACTCTATGGAGCGTACGGCTTATTGCTGTCCTATGTACAGATACTCCAGTCTCTGCTGTGGAACTCTGCAGCTCCTCCAGGGTCACCTTAGGTCTCTGTGCTGCCTCTCTGATGCCCTCCTTGCCCGGACCGTGAGTTTTGGTGTGCGGCCGTCTCTTGGCAGGTTTGTTGTTGTGCCATGTTCTTTCCATTTGGTTATGATAGATTTGATGGTGCTTCTATGGATCATCAAAGATTTGGATATTTATTTATAACTAACCCTGACTTGTACTTCTCAACAACATTGTCCCTTACTGGTTTGGAGAGTTCCTTGGTCTTCATGGCAGTGTTTGGCTAGTGGTGCCTCTTGCTTAGGTGTTGCAGCCTCTGGGGCCTTTCAAAAAGGTGTGTATATGTAATGACAGATCATGTGACACTTAGATTGCTCACAGGTGGACATAATTTCACTAATTATGTGACTTCTGAAGGTAATTGGTTGCACCAGAGCTTTTAATGGGCTTCATAACAAAGATGGTGAATACATGCGCACATGGCAATTATCAGTTTTTTATTTCTGAAAAATAATTTTATGTATATATTTTTCTAATATTACTTTACCAACTTAGACTATTGTGTTCTGATCCATCGCATATAATTCAGATTAAAAAGCATTGAACTAAAGACTGTAATGTAACAAAATAGGTAAAAAGCCAAGGGGGTGAATACTTTTGCAAGGCACTGTAAACAAGGGAAGCTCCCTAAGTCTAGGTCTACTTTAGTGCTGCTACATAATCATGCATCTTTCATCCTGTTTTTGTAGTGCGTTTATGTTTGCTTTTGATATGTTTGTTATACTTTGTACTTTTTTGTTTTGGCCATTGACTAAAAATATCTGCTGTGACATAATTGTTGCTAGAAGGGAGAGTTACGTACACATTTGCATCAAAATTGCATGTACGTGTGTTTTTCTTGAGCTCCCATTGAAGTCTAAGGGGCTAAAAGCTCACTGAGGTTGATTTACTAAAGACAAATGGACTGTGCACTATGCAAGCGCAGTTGTGCTTATTTCCCTAGAGCATAGTAAATGTAGTGAGGCTTTTCTGATTTCCATCATCCAATCATGCGCAAGCAAAAATGCTGTTTTTTATTTTCCTTGCACCTGATGTGAATGGGCACCACAGGGAATAATGTGATTTCTATTGATGCATGGCAACATGACAGCAGATGCACAACAAATCACAGAGCAGTCGGCTTACCACCTCTTGAAATAGTGAAAATTCCTGCGCTATGGTTATATGTGCTCCGCTAACTGTAAAATATTAAATATTCATAACAATTATAGATTATAAAATATTTTATGAAATTATAAAAAGTATTTAGTGCAGGGCCGTCTTAATAGCATCATGGGCCCCTGGGCAAAGTAATGCTCTGGGGCCCCTACAATGGAGACAGTGCAGGTAAACAGACATCAGGTAGGTAGGAGGCAGACAAGCAGAGCTTCATCTTTTGGGTGGAGCTCCGCATTAACTACATGAACAATCATTCTGTACAGCAAAGAAAGTGGGAAAATACTACATACATAAAGTAACAAAGCTGTCCTGTGCATATAATATATCTGCTAGATTGATGCCTCCCCAGCACTATGGCCCCTCTACATCCCAGATATCCCCCCAGCACTCTGACCCCTCTACAATCCAGATACCCCCCAGGACTCTGACCCCTCTACACCACACATATCCCCCAGCACTCTGACCCCTCTACATCCCAGATATCCCCCCAGCACTCTGACCCCTCTACATCCCAGATATCCCCCCAGCACTCTGACCCCTCTACAATCCAGATACCCCCCCCAGGACTCTGACCCCTCTACACCCCAGATATCCCCCTGCACTTTGACCCCTCTACACCCCACATATCCCCCCAGAACTCTGACCCCTCTACATCCCAGATATCCCCCCAGCACTCTGACCCCTCTACATCCCAGATATCCCCCCAGCACTCTGACCCCTCTACACCCTAGATATCCCCCAAGCACTCTGACCGCTCTACACCCTAGATATCCCCCAAGCACTCTGACCCCTCTACACCCCAGAAATACCCCCAGCACTGTGACCCCTCTACATTCCAGATATCCCCCCAGCACTTGGACCCCTCTACACCCCACATATCCCCCAAGCACTCTGACCCCTCTACATCCCAGATATCACCCAGCGCTCTGACCCCTGTACATCCAAGATATCTCCCCAGCACTCTGACCCCTCTACATCCCAGATATCACCCAGCGCTCTGACCCCTGTACATCCCAGATATCTCCCCAGCACTCTGACCCCACTACATCCCAGATATTCCCCCAGCACTCTGACCCCTCTACACCCCAGATATCCCCCCAGCACTCTGAACCCTCTACATCCTAGCTATCCCCCCTAGCACTGTTACCATATACCATAAGATACCCCTTGTACTGTGGCCTCTCTACATCCCTGATACCTCTAGCATTATAGCTACCCCAAGCATACACCCCAGATCCCCCCTCAGCATTGTTTTCCCCCATACACCCTTGATATCCACCAGCACCATTATTCCATCCATGTAGTACCCCCTTTTCCAGTGGAGATACAGTGCATGTAAACTTTTGGCTATATGCCCACCTCCAGCACTGGACTCACTTATACCAATCAAGCAGGCAGAAGGAGGGGTGGAGGAGGGAGCATCCCTCCGGGCATTCCAAGCCCTTCAGTGCAGGCAGTGCTGGACAGCTGGGCTCACCATGACACCATCCACAATGCTACTTCCACATGCGGGCTCTCAGTGCTGCCGACGCAGCAGCTCCCACTCCAGCTCCTACCCCACAGCCTTCGGGGCCCGAGCATTCAAGCCACATGGGGCATAGGTATCGTTCTGCACAGCACGGCGCACCGCTGCCAGCCTGCCTCCCCTGTGTATCCATCACTCTCCGTGTCATCATGGAGCCCCCAATTTTGGGGCAGCATGGGCTCAAGGACCAGCTGCTTTTGAGAAAGTGCAGGGGCCCCCCATGCAGCTGGAGCTCCTGGGCAGTGTCCAGGTGTGCCCGCTCATTAAGCCAGCCCTGATTTAGTGTATACCAATTCTAATTGAAGCTGCTGCTATAGTGTAAGGTCAGAGAGCCCATAGGATGACAAAAAAAAATTAAACTCATTGCTGCTTCTATATCAAACATATGTATTAAATGAACATATACAAAAAAAAATATATAAAGTGCCTGTGTAATCATTAGTCCATCATTGTGCAATCATAGTTGAAAAGTCCATCCATGCAAACAAAGTGCCAAGCGTTTTTGACTCGTGCTTGTGAAGATTCAAGTGCCACTCTGTGCTAACATATAAAAGAGAGCCAGTCACAGGCGCCACCAGCTTCCAAAGACGCCCAGCGGGAGGGGCGAAACACGGCAAGCGGGGACAAGATAGAGACCTTATGTCTGCTGTAACACACGCTACGGCGGCGGTCAATCATTTTTTACATGCCCGAACAATTTGTAGTGCATTTGCTTTTTTTTTTTTTTCTTTAATGTAATCTTTATTTGAAAATGTTTGCATTATACAACATACAAAAGACATAAAACAAAACACACGTACAGAAAGAATCCTCGGTGTCGTACGCATTACTCAATTTAACTGGTTAGAGAAACAAGGGGAGGGGTGAGAGGAACTCAAAGGAACATCATGCTTCAACTGTATCATATGAACACTAACATCAATAAATTTCCCCATTCACTCCCCCCTGACATGACGCTAATGATGACTCAGACCCCCAAACATGGATAAGAAACTGGAAGTACCAAAAATAAAAGAACAAGGTAAAATTTAAAAATACCAAACAGAACAAAATAAACGAAACATATTAAGGCATCAAGTGAATTTGCTTTTAATATTTTCAATAAACCAAACAGTATTACACTTTATACATCTCTCTTCATTGGTATGCCCTATGCCTATACCATCATGATGCGAACCTTGTAATTGGAGGAGAAGGAAGGAGGTAGATTCATCCACTGGTGCAGGACAAAGACCATGCGGTTTTGAATCATATTCCTGGTGAGTAGGAACTCAGGAGGGGAGCACAGAGTGGCACTTGAATCTTCACAAGCAGTAGTCAAATACGTTTGGCACTTTGTTTGCATGGATGGACTTTTCACCTGTGATTGCACAATGATGGACTAATGATTACATAGGCACTTTATATATTTTTTGTATATGTTCATTTAATACATATATTTGATATAAAAGCAGCGCTAGGTTTAATATTGCTTACCTCCTTTTGGCAGTCCTAGCAAGCCAGTTGCTAATGGGGCACCTATTCAGGCATTCTCCCAAGCAAAGCTGTGTGTGTTCATAGGCACACACAATGCCAGCATGCCATACCCCTGCTCCCTCTCCACAGGAGTTTGGCTGGCAGGAAGAAGGGAGAGTGGTGCTAAAGCTGACACTGCGCCGGTACTGAGGAGCTGCGGGCAAGGAGTTTTTAGGTGAGGTCGCGGCTTCGGCCTAGTCTGCGAGGCCAGGCGCCGCAGACTAGGCCGAAGCCGCGGCCTCGCCTAAAAGCTCATGCCCGCAGCGCCTCAGGACCGGCGTGGTTTCCAAAGAAAATAAAAAAACTCGATTAGAATCGTGAATCGAGTTTTTTTTTAAGAAAATCTCCCAGCCCTAATATATATATATATATATATATATATATATATATATTATCTATATCTCCTATATTTAACTAATTTACATAGCAGTAACCAGCTCTCTATGGTGATTTGCAGGATATATAGGTTTTCTTCCCCTGAGGGAACTTTCAATCTAAATTCCCAACCACCGCGGATCACCCCCTTTTGGGACTATATACTGCAACTATATGACAGGCTTGTGGGTGATCAATTCCCCAAGTTGCCCCAAATCACTGTGCTGTCTTTGCTGCCAGGTTCATATAAATAATTTGTTTGATTAAACATTTCCTTAGTGCTGCTTGATCTCTAATATCCAGACATTGGCGACAAACTGAACCACTGTTGCTGACTGATTGGCCTGTAAAATGGACAGAATTGACCATCTGGAACACATGATAGCCTGGGAGGAAGACAGAACAGAGTCATACCGGCTCACGTGGACAGTATAGTTCCATTTTTGCTATTCCTCTAATTTTACATCCTTCATATCAGGCACGGCTTGAGTGTTTGGCTACTTCCTGGATCTCAATGTTTGTTTTCCTTCCCTTTTTTTTCCCTTCTTCTACTTTCCTGCCCCTTGCCTTCCATATCTATCCATGCTTCTTCCCCCTCATCAACGTGATGACAGCTTCATCATGCCCACACTACTCAGGACATTTTTTTTGAGAGGGGTCTCCCCTTGTTTATGCTTGTTTTTGAAACAATGCTGGGTTATCGCACATTGGATAAAACTTTGTGGTTTCTTACATGTATGATCTTGAATATCCTTCTCCTTCTCATGATTCTGTTATGCTATTTGGAATTACTGATATGTGCTATACTACTGTACTTTTAAATTTCCTTGCCTGTTCTGTTGCATTGTATACTTGGTTGTATTGTGTACGAATACTGTCTTTGACCTGTATGTTCTGAAACCTTAATAATCAAATTTCCAACCACAACACAGAATCATTTTGAATGAAATCCATTTAACCTACCAGTATATTTTTGTAAAGTATGAGGAAACAACAGAGAAATAACTCTGTGCAGAGTGTATTCATAGTAAGAATGGATTACCAAATCTTACTGCTAAAGGTTACACATTACAAATGGCAAATTCCACAATCCCATGTCAGCCTTTCCCAACCAAGTCATATTTGTGCTTTTGTTCCATATTGTGGGTTGATAGCTCCAATTTGACCATGCCTGTACACTCTTCTTCCTCTTTGTGTGTTGTCTGGCTTTTGGCCAGAAGCCCGTTTCACACTGATGCTTATCTGATGCGATCCCTAATTCATTGATTCACATGTTATCTGAACATATGTTGTTTTCTATGATGTCTGTTTACATCAATGCTTTTTTTAACCAGATGCTTTTGATCTGGTTAAAAAAAGGCTCCTGTGTGAGTTTAGTGCAGGTGCGGTACAAATGTAATCTCCAGCTACGCCCAGTCCCCTCAGATATCGCATCAATTTGCACCTGTCAAAACACAAATTGCACTGTGAAATCGCACTGTAAAATCTCATCAGTTCGCACCGCATCAGTGTGAACCAAGCCTAGATTCATCCACTGGTGCAGGACAAAGACCATGCGGTTTTGAATCATATTCCTGGTGAGTAGGAACTCAGGACGGGAGCACAGAGTGGCACTTGAATCTTCACAAGCAGAAGTCAAATACGTTTGGCACTTTGTTTGCATGGATGGACTTTTCACCTGTGATTGCACAATGATGGACTAATAATTACATAGGCACGTTATATATTTTTTGTATATGTTCATTTAATACATATATTTGATATAAAAGCAGCGCTAGGTTTAATATTGCTTACCTCCTTTTGGCAGTCCTAGCAAGCCAGTTGCTAATGGGGCACCTATTCAGGCATTCTCCCAAGCCAAGCTGTGTGGGTTCATAGGCACACACAATACCAGCATGCCATACCCCTGCTCCCTCTCCACAGGAGTTTGGCTGGCAGGAAGAAGGGAGAGTGGTGCTAAAGCTGGACAGCTTTGGATCGGTGAGAGCAGACAGGTAAGTGGATAGATAGATTGATAGCAGCGCAGCCATTGGCTCCCGCTGCTGTCAATCAAAATGGCGTGGGCACTGGGGGATGGGGCCGAGTCCTGCATTCGGCCTCTATGGATGCTGAATGCTGGACTCGGGAGCACGCCCGCAAGGTAAACTCCCGGTTACCATCTGATGTAGGGAGGAGCCTTGTGAGCCGCCGAGGGACCCCAGAAGACCAGGTTCGGGGCCACTCTGTGCAAAACGAGCTGCACAGTGGAGGTAAGTATGACATGTTTGTTATTAAAAAAAAAAAACAAAAAAAAACAAACCTTTAGAGTCACTTTAAAGATGGGGAGAGCAGTTAATAGGCCATTTTTTTTTACCTTAGAGTAGAGCTATAGGCACATTTTTATTTCCATTTTGGATCAAACAAGCGAGGGTTATAACCCCTATCAGATTTTTATTCACCATCTGTGTCCCATTGTGGAGATTTCCCTTCACTTCGTGTCCCATAGCCAAACAGGAAGTGTGAGGAAATCTCTGCAAATGAAGGGAATTCCTTGGGGATCCCCAGGTCACCAAAACTTGTTTCCCCATTGGAAGATTTCCTCTCTATTGCTTTTCTGCATTCTATGCATTAAGATAAAAAGCCTTCTGTGTGCAGCAGCCCCGCTCAGCCCTCTTAGGGTCTCATGTACACTGCTGCTGGTAAACGGACGTTCAGATGCAGTTTTTTTCAGCTGCCCCTGAACTCATCCAATTTTATCTTATGTGTACATGTACGCAGGTTTGTTTAATGTCGTTTTTAGGCAGTTGTGTTTAGAGGCTTTTCTTTGAAGGCAAAAAATTAGACGCCAAAGTTTCTGACGTTTCAGATGCCAAACACGTCTATACACAGCTAAACGCGTTACACCGCGTTTTCGATTAAAAGCATTTTTAAAGGTGCCCTATCTTTTTACATTACAAAACTTATACAATGATAGCAAATGATGAAAAGCCACTAAAAATATATATTTAAAAAACTTGTAATTGCTTGCAATGCTTCATAGACCATTTATATACTCCTAATGAGCCCATGATCCAATCCAATACACCACTAGCAGTGCTGTTAGCCTAAATCGAATTGGAATTTGACCTATATGTTGTTAAATTTCAACCAGATGACCCCACCATTGAGCTTCACCCCCGACTTGATCAAACATAGTTGCATGAAATTTAATATCTGGCTTTTTTAATTTCCTCACATGCTCATTATGGGATCCATGGTAAAAGCACCTAAATTCAGGTAGATACAAGTACACTGCTGCTTTCTCAGCTGCTGCTACTCACTCCGGTCTCACAGAATGGCTGAAATAGTTAAATAACACTGTTTTTTGTACTTTGGTAGGGTCTTATGATGTTATCTTAAATAAACGCTCCTAGACGCAAATGCGGCTAAACGGGGCGTTTTTAAACGCTGGTTTCAGGCTGTCAAAAAAAATTGTTAAAAAAAAAAAAATTGCTCAGAAGAGGTTGCTTCTTCGTCCCGTGTACAGTATAGTATTATTGATTTATGAGTTATATTTTGTTGTTGTTCTGCTTGAAAAGAGTAAAGAATGTGTTTCTTTACAGCTATTGTCCGCTGTGTTATTTATGTATGCACAATGTGTGTGTGTGTGTGTATATATATATATATATATATATATATATATATATATATACATATATACATATATATATATATATATATATATATATATATATATATATATATATATATATATATATATATATATATATATATATATATATATATATATATATATATTATAAAATATATATATATATAATTAATCGAAAAAATTGATTTAAATCTTGAATCGAGTTGCGAGGTCAAATCGATTCAAAATTTAAACAAATCGATTTTTTTAGATTTTTTTTTTTCACCGTGCCGGTCCTGAGGCGCTGCGGGCATGAGCTTTTAGGCAAGGCCGCGGCTTCGGCCTAGTCCGCGTCGTCTGGCCTCGCGGACTAGGCCGAAGCCATGGCCTCGCCTAAAAACTCATGCCCGCAGTGCCTCAAGACCGGCGCTGACACAGCGCCGGTCCTGAGGAGCTGCAGGCAAGGAGTTTTCAGGTGAGGCCGTGGCTTCGGCCTAGTCTGCGAGGCCAGACGCCGCGGACTAGGCCGAAGCCACGGCCTCGCCTAAAAGCTCATGCCCGCAGCGCCTCAGGACCGGCGCGGTTTCCAAAGAAAATAAAAACTCGATTCGAATCGTGAATCGAGTTTTTTTTAAGAGAATCGAAGATTTTTTTTTTTTTTTAAGAAAATCTCCCAGCCCTAATATATATATATATATATATATATATATATATATATATATATAATCTATATCTCCTATATTTAACTAATTTACATAGCAGTAACCAGCTCTCTATTGCAGGATATATAGGTTTCCTTCCCCTGAGGGAACTTTCAATCTAAATTCCCAACCACCGCGGATCACCCCCTTTTGGGACTATATACTGCAACTATATGACAGGCTTGTGGGTGATCAATTCCCCAAGTTGCCCCAAATCACTGTGCTGTCTTTGCTGCCAGGTTCATATAAATAATTAGTTTGATTAAACATTTCCTTAGTGCTGCTTGATCTCTAATATCCAGACATTGGCGACAAACTGAACCACTGTCGCTGACTGATTGGTCTGTAAAATGGACAGAATCGACCATCTGGAACACATGATAGCCTGGGAGGAAGACAGAACAGAGTCATACCGGCTCACATGGACAGTATGGTTCCATTTTTGCTATTCCTCTAATTTTACATCCTTCATATCAGGCACGGCTTGAGTGTTTGGCTACTTCCTGGATCTCAATGTTTGTTTTCCTTCCCTTTTTTTTTCCCTTCTTCTACTTTCCTGCCCCTTGCCTTCCATATCTATGCATGCTTCTTCCCCCTCATCAACGTGACGACAGCTTCATCATGCCCACACTACTCAGGACATTTTTTTTGAGAGGGGTCTCCCCTTGTTTACGCTTGTTTTTGAAACAATGCTGGGTTATCGCACATTGGATAAAACTTTGTGGTTTCTTACATGTATGATCTTGAATATTCTTCTCCTTCTCATGATTCTGTTATGCTATTTGGAATTACTGATATGTGCTATACTACTGTACTTTTAAATTTCCTTGCCTGTTCTGTTGCATTGTATACTTGGTTGTATTGTGTACGAATACTGTCTTTGACCTGTATGTTCTGAAACCTTAATAATCAAATTTCCAACCACAACACAGAATCATTTTGAATGAAATCCATTTAACCTACCAGTATATTTTTGTAAAGTATGAGGAAACAACGGAGAAATAACTCTGTGCAGAGTGTATTCATAGTAAGAATGGATTACCAAATCTTACTGCTAAAGTTTACACATTACAAATGGCAAATTCCACAATCCCATGTCAGCCTTTCCCAACCAAGTCATATTTGTGCTTTTGTTCCATATTGTGGGTTGATAGCTCCAATTTGACCATGCCTGTACACTCTTCTTCCTCTTTGTGTGTTGTCTGGCTTTTGGCCAGAAGCCCATTTCACACTGATGCTTGTCTGATGCAATCCCTAATTCATAGATTCACATGTTATCTGAACATATGTTGTTTTCTATGATGTCTGTTTACATCAATGCTTTTTTTAACCAGATGCTTTTGATCTGTTTAAAAAAAGGCTCCTGTGCGAGTTTAGTGCAGGTGCGGTACAAATTTAATCTCCAGCTACGCCCAGTCCCCTCAGATATCGCATCAATTTGCACCTGTCAAAACACAAATTGCACTGTGAAATCGCACTGTAAAATCTCATCAGTTCGCACCGCATCAGTGTGAACCAAGCCTAAGTCAGTTTGACATCAAGTCGAGACACCTCTGAGATCATTCAGAATTCATTGATGGATGCATTTGACCTGCAGGTGACTTATTTCTGACCTGTGTTTGACCTGCTTCAAGTGAGTTTGGCATTCCCAGAGTTGTATATTTGCAAAACCCACTTGAAGTGAACAAATGCCCCAATTATGGTCCTTTTGGTAGCCATGCCGTAATTATGGTCCTGTTAGATTTTATATGGTGAGTTTAGATCTTGAAAAGCTGGTGTTGTCTGTAGATCAGGCTTGGAAAATGAATATGATTAGAATAAGGCTTTATGTACACATAGCCTACTTTTACCGCCGGCCATGGGAAACCACAAAAAACACGGCAAAATCGCGCCACAATTTTACAGAGATTTTGCCACGTTTTGCGGCTGGCAGTCAAAACGTTCCTGTCCTGAATGCGTTTCTTCCATGTCCAGGAGAGGGTGGTTGAGGGTGGTTGAAGCTCCCCTAACCCGCAGCAGCTCCTAAACTCTGCTAAAAGTCTATGTGTACATTGACACATAGGCTTTCGTGGAGTTGAGTTTAGGAGCTTTGGCAAAAAAAACACCAAAAGCTCCTAAACTCAAGTTTAGAAGCTGTAGTGTACATAAAGCCAAAAGATCATATCAGTAGTTTTTAACGCCAAGATCTCAGAGTGTTTTTTGGCAGCAATATTTGTACCCTATTAGATACAGTAATTGTACTGGATTAGGGTTTAGGTGGTAAGTGTTCATGGTTTTGGTTTCAAAGTTTATTATAAGGAATATGTTTAAGGTTCAGGTAAGGCTTGGTTCACACTGGTACGACACGACTGTTGTACGACTGTCATCCTACTTTGCTCTGCGACATGGGTCCTACATTGGTCCTACTTCGGTCCTACTTCCATCTGACTTGAATGAACAGGATACGATTTTGCTCCAACTTTGACATAGTCCAAATTGTCCTTTGACCAATCAAAACAATCCCAGTGTGACATAAATCTCTTTTCCTGTTGCTGTAATCACCATGTCGGATGTCACAAGTCGGATGGTTAGGACAAGGATCCTGCTTTGATCTGAATTCAATGATATTGAATGGGCTGAAAATGGACCAAAGTAATGCAGGAACCTTTTCTAAAGTTGGACCAACTTGTGTTGAACCAGTTAAGACGGCTCTCATAGGGAACCATTGATTTATACACGTCATGCGGCATGTACTCCCAAAGATGGAGCATATGTCACACCAGTGTGAACCGGGCCTTAAGGACTATCTCACACTAGTGATTATTTAGATTTTGACAGATTGTTAAGACTCAGCTCACCTGTAGCATAGCTTAGCTTCTATCCAATCGATGTTGGTGCCTTTTTGAATTTGTCACTAACCCACATGACAACCTATTCCTGTAGCATATCTTGCTTGCTGCCCAAACCAGGCAGTTATCAGTTTGATAATGCTGCCTCACCAATTTTTGAAATTCTTCAAGAGATAACATCCATTAGGCCCCATTCACATGGGCTCCGTTCAGGTCCACCTGTCAGTTTTTTAGGTGGACCTGAACAGACGCTCCATACAGTTCTATGGAACGACGGATGTCAGCAGTGACATGTCCACTGACATCCGACCTGCTCCGATCCACTGAATCCAGATGGAAGGAAACCCTATTTTCCATCGGTCTCGGTTTTATTATTTTACTTTTTGCTGTAGACACTTAACATCCCTCTGCAGTACAGTGTTTGTTTCAGAGTTTTAGTAGTTACATTGTCTATGGCTATCTGCAGCAGTTCATGATAGTTGTATACAGCTTGTTCACTTGAGTTGCTTAATTGAATATTTTTATTGATTTTTAACCATTTGTTAAGGTCCAGTCATAGCCTGTGTAAAAAGTTGTACATAGTTGGATGTGTAGGTTTAATGATGCTTGTGTAAAATGTCAATAATAATTACTTAGACTGACGCGTATATTCTGTCTTCCCAGATTCTTTGAAATGATCATGCAAGTTTAGCAAGAAAGCAGATGTGGTAAGTCTTTTTTTTTATATATATTTTTTATGTTGTATAAGAAGTTATACTAAAAGGATTTTCCACCGTAATTAAAAATATATTCCACTAACTCAGATCCATCTTTGTACCCCCTTATAAGCAACAACACAGTGTTCATGCTGTTTTTTACATCATCTTGGAAAAAAAATCTTTACAAAGATAAATAGCAATGATATACATTAAATCTTTTTTTTTTTTTTTTTTTTTAGAAAAGCAGAGTTTTTCTTAAAGCTGAACTATAGGCATATATTAAAGACATATTACTACTGTAATTATTATGTTTTGCACTGTATTTATCTCAGTTTGACATTGTATAAGCCTCTTGCAGTCCCTGTACAGCAGTGATAGGAGGAAGCAGTGCAAGGAACAAGATCAGGTTCTGCTCAATGTTTAGCTCATAAGGCTGGATTTTCCCACATCCAATTCGCATGACAGGAGACTGTGACCGGCTCTCAATGGAGCTGGTTCACACAGCTCTGGGGCGGCCGCGGTCCGCATTGGAAAAGGAACCTGTGCATCTTTGGCTTAGTTTCGGGTGCGAATTCAGGCACAAATTTGAACCTGGTTCACACCTGAATCGGTGTACAGGGACGCACCGGACCTCCTGCTGGGACCCGCAGCTGCATCAGTGTAATCCCAGCCTAACTGTGCTGCTTTACCTTTCACTGTCCGGTTAACCACTTGCTGTCCGCCCCATAGCAGTTTTACTGCTACATGGCGGCAGCTGTGTGCCAGATCACGTATACAGTGGGGAGGGAAAGTATTCAGACCCCCTTAAATTTTTCACTCTTTGTTATATTGCAGCCATTTGCTAAAATCATTTAAGTTAATTTTTTTCCTCATTAATGTACACACAGCACCCCATATTGACAGAAAAATACAGAATTGTTGACATTTTTGCAGATTTATTAAAAAAGAAAAACTGAAATATCACATGGTCCTAAGTATTCAGACCCTTTGCTCAGTATTTAGTAGAAGCACCCTTTTGATCTAATACAGCCATGAGTCTTTTTGGGAC
This sequence comes from Aquarana catesbeiana, assembly GCF_042186555.1. Taxonomy (NCBI): domain Eukaryota; kingdom Metazoa; phylum Chordata; class Amphibia; order Anura; family Ranidae; genus Aquarana; species Aquarana catesbeiana. The sequence continues at coordinate 273,518,051 of NC_133324.1, forward strand.
AGATGCAACACGTTTTTCACACCTGGATTTGGGGATCCTCTGCCATTCCTCCTTGCAGATCCTCTCCAGTTCTGTCAGGTTGGATGGTAAACGTTGGTGGACAGCCATTTTTAGGTCTCTCCAGAGATACTCATATGGGTTAGGGCTCTGGCTGGGCCATTCATGAACAGTCACGGAGTTGTTGTGAAGCCACTCCTTTGTTATTTTAGCTGTGTGCTTAGGGTCATTGTCTTGTTGGAAGGTAAACCTTCGGCCCAGTCTGAGGTCCTGAGCACTCTGGAGAAGGTTTTCGTCCAGGATATCCCTGTACTTGGCCGCATTCATCTTTCCCTCGATTGCAACCAGTCGTCCTATCTCTGCAGCTGAAAAACACCCCCACAACATGATGCTGCCACCACCATGCTTCACTGTTGGGACTGTATTGGACAGGTGATGAGCAGTGCCTGGTTTTCTGCACACATACCGCTTAGAATTAAGGCCAAAAAGTTCTATCTTGGTCTCATCAGACCAGAGAATATTATTTCTCACCGTCGTGAAGTCCTTCATCAGGTATTTTTAGCAAACTCCATGCAGGCTTTCATGTGTCTTGCACTAAAGAGAGGCTTCCGTCGGGCCACTGTGCCATAAAGCCCCGACTGGTGGAGGGCTGCAGTGATGGTTGACTTTCTACAACTTTCTCCCATCTCCCGACTGCATCTCTGGAGCTCAGCCACAGTGATCTTTGGGTTCTTCTTTACCTCTCTCACCAAGGCTCTTCTCCCCTGATAGCTCAGTTTGGCCGGACGGTCAGATCTAGGAAGAGTTCTGGCCATCCCAAACATCTTCCATTTAAGGATTATAGAGGCCACTGTGCTCTTAGGTACCTTAAGAGCAGCAGGAATTTTTTTTGTAACCTTGGCCAGATCTGTGCCTTGCCACAATTCTGTCTCTGAGCTCTTCAGGCAGTTCCTTTGACCTCATGATTCTCATTTGCTCTGACATGCACTGTGAGCTGTAAGGTCTTATATAGACAGGTGTGTGGCTTTCCTAATCAAGTCTAATCAATATAATCAAACACAGCTGGACTCATATGAAGGTGTAGAACCATCTCAAGGATGATCAGAAGAAATGGACAGCACCTAAGTTAAATATATGAGTGCCACAGCAAAGGGTCTGAATACTTAGGACCATGTGATATTTCAGTTTTTCTTTTTTAATAAATCTGCAAAAATCTCAACAATTCTGTGTTTTTCTGTCAATATGGGGTGCTGTGTGTACATTAATGAGGGGAAAAAAATAACTTAAATGATTTTAGCAAATGGCTGCAATTTAACAAAGAGTGAAAAAATTAAGGGGGTCTGAATCCTTTCCATCCCCACTCTATATATACTTGATCCAGCTCTTCAGGGTACCGCCAATGCCTCGTTCCTGCTGTGATTATACACAGGCCCATCATGCATCGTGCGGTGATGTCATAAGGGGCAGGGTCACCGGATGACATCACCCGGTGACCACGCCCCACGCCTATATAAGTCGTTGTACACTGCGCACACTGCATTACAGTGGGAGAGAGCGTTGTGTCAACATCGGAAGAAGAGAAGAGGGAAGAAGTCGATGGTGAAGACCGGGCCAAGAAGGAAGAGACCCCCAAAATCCCCCGGAGCTGCCTAATAAATTACTTTAAAAACCTGTCTAGTTTGTTTTTTTTTATTGACACTTTTTTCCTAGGTGAATGGGTAGGGGTACGATGTACCCCATACTCATTTACATAGGGTGAGGGGCCGGGATCTGGGGGCCCCCTTATTAAAGTATAAGGATAAGCCCCCCGCCTGCAGACCCCGAAAACCAACGGCCAGGGTTGTCGGGAAGAGGGCCTTGTCCTCATCAATATGAGGACAAGGTGCTTTGGGGTGGGGGGGCCGCAGGGCACCCCCCTGCCCCAAAGTACCCACCCCCCATGTTGAGGGCATGCAGCCTGGTACGGTTCAGGAAGGGGGGGTGCTCACTCGTCCCCACCCCTTTTCCTGACCGGCTGGGCTGCGTGCTCAGATAAGGGTCTGGTATGGATTTTGGGGGGACCCCCACACCGTTTTTTAGGCGTAGGGAGTGCCCCTTTAAATCCATACCAGACCGAAGGGCCTGGTATGCTCTTGGAGGGGGAACCCATGCTGGTTTTTTATTTAAAATTTGGTGTGGCGTTCCCCCTCAAGATCATCACAGCACAAGTTCCATGCCAAAATCGGATCACGCAAGACAGCAATCCGACTTTGATCTGACTTCAATTAAGGTCAATGGGCTGAAGTAGGATCAAAGTCGGACCAAAGTAGTACTGGGAGCATTTTCAAAGTCGGACCAGTTAAGACAGCTCCCATAGGGAAACATTGATTTTCACACGTCATGCGACATGAGCTCCCAATGTCGGAGCGTTTGTCGCACCAGTGTGAACCCGGCCTGAATGGTCTATTCATTTCATCTTGTTTTTCATCAGGATTGCTTTACCATCAAACTAAAGGCATGTTTTTTTCTTTTTGGCTAGAGTAAGGGAGGGTTATAGCCCCTGTTAGGTTTTTTTTGCCCTCTGGATCCCACTGATGAGATTTCCCTTCACTTTCTATACCATTGACACAACAGAAAGTGAGAGGACATTTTTATTACATTGTCTACTCAAAACAAGCTATCCTTTTACTGATAATAGTGCATTTAATACAAAAAATGTTTTATTTCATTGTCTATTATTTGACTTCGTTTTTCTACAATATGTTATGCAAGTTTATGTTGTATGTGTTTTGTTGTATGTTGTCATGGTAGATTATATGGATTATATGTGCATTTACTTTGTATCTTAAAAAAAAAAAACTTTGAGCAAGTTTGCACTTACTTACTTGGTGGCCTCTAATGCCCTCTACCAGAATCCATGGCAAGCCACTTGCTTACCTGTGCCTTCTTTGATGAGTTGTTTGCTATGTGACCTCAGCTGTGCCACAGCTTTCTTTAGAAAATCCTCATTTAAACAGAGAAAAATGGGGGGAGGAGGGAAAGAAATTGGTAGGGACTACTCCAATAGAGTCCCCCCCTCTGCCACCCCCCGAAATAATTGGACTATTCCGGTACCTCATACAACAATACAAATGTGAGTAAACATTTTTAGATTTATTCAAAAATACATCGATTAATAAAACATCTATATAATCAAAATATAGATCTCACAAACAGTACAAGGTTACAATAACATATTAAAACTGCCCACAAAGGTGGTTGGAGGCTGTAATTAGAATACTTGGGACCGTGCCCTCAACAGTTTCGCGGATTGACCGCTTCTTCAGGAGGCGTCCAAGTGAATTCTCAAAAGATCAAATAGCTGCAGTTACATAGACAGTGAATGACAATAAATTTGTTAATGGAAATATAACATTGGAGTGTTAATACATTTCAAACAAATATAGATACAAATGCACTCACCAACCATTACCCAACCTGGGCTGGACAGTACTGTGAGACGCCCGAGGAGACGGGCGTTCCCCCGGGGGCGAGCACAGGGGTTTTTTTTACGGCAGGAAGCACTAATATGTGGAAACAATAATGTATATTTAGAAAGTAAAAGGCAGAATCAATTGTGGGTTTATAAGGGCCACCCAAGTGAAATAACTAATGGCAAACTCACTACAGTGGGGCGCCACATTGGGATTCATCATAAATTCAATCCGGATTATGTGAAATTCACTGTATTGGAGGTCATCCCAGAGGACCCCAGAGAGGGCGACTGGGACCGAGAAATCCTAAAAAGGGAATCTTACTGGATAGAACGATTGAATGCTCTTATCCCCCTGGGACTCAATGAGGCACATACTTCCAAGCACTTCTAGTAACAATAATAATGCATGATCTCCCTAGTCTAGCGGCTGCTCCCTGGTGGCATTCCCTCTATCAACACTATTTAATGGCTCCAATTTTTGTTTCTATCATTGGTAGTCCCCTTTTTTCCCACTCCCAATATTCAGCCACGATGGGTGGTCCCCTTTCAATGTCGTGAAAATATTGTATACAATGACTGGCTCTTTTTCTCTTTTGTTTATGTTTATATTTGTGCAATATATTCTGTAATGATTACAATGTTCCACTGGATTGTTTAACATCGATTGTGCTTATGCATTCAGAGTGGTCGACTAAATGTAATGCACGAACTGCTTGTTTGTATTCTTTTGTACTCTTGACATTAATTATACAATGCACTTGCCACCCATATGCGGTGTGAGGAGTTAATTCTCCCCCAGCGGCGGGCATGTGACTTTCCAGGCAGAGGATGGGCCTCCCTTCGGAGTGGGCCCTCCTCCTCTGCCTCCTTGGGCGGTACTATTCACCGCCGATTCAATGGGCTAGGCGCAGGCGTATACGGAGAAAGTCTGACCCAGAAGTTATGTTGCGGACGTCCTATCGCCGCACACCTTCCGGGTCGGGGGTATATAGGGCCACTGTTATGATGGCCTTATATCCACGGCAGGCACCCTGCCTAGGGTGTCACTCATGGAACTCTCATTTATCATCATTTTTTAACAATGGTGGGTGTTTTGAGTTGTTATCAGATACCCCTGAGGTGGAGGGTTGTTTAACCCCCTCTCTTCCTTCCTTTTCTTTCCCTCCTCCCCTCTCCGTCCTGTTGGACCTTTTCTCCCTTTTCCTCTCCCCCCCTTCTCTCTCCCCCCTTGTTTCCCCCTCCCCCTATTCCTCCCTCCCTCCCCCCCCCTTTTTCTATCCCCCCTCTCCCTTGGCCCTTCCCTGTTTGCCCCCCCTCCCCCCCTTCCCCCTCCCTTTTTTCCTTCCCCCCCTCTCGTTCCTTCCCCCTCCCTCTCCTCCCTTCCCCCCCACCCCCCACCCTCTTCCCTCCTTTTCCTCCTCCCCCTCCCCCCTGCCCCCCCTCTTCTCTTGCCTCCCTGGTCCCTCCTACCTTTCCCTCCCCCCTTTCTGTTTCTTCCCCACACTTCAAATCTAGTGTTATTTCACTTGGGTGGCCCTTATAAACCCACAGTTGAGTCCGCCTTTTACTTTCTAAATATACATTATTGTTTCCACATATTAGTGCTTCCTGCCGTAAAAAAAAACCCCGTGCTCGCGCCCGGGGGAACACCCGTCTCCTCGGGCGTCTCACAGTACCGTCCAGCCCAGGTTGGGTAATGGTTGGTGAGTGCATTTGTATCTATATTTATTTGAAATGTATTAACACTCCAATGTTATATTTCCGTTAACAAATGTATTGTCATTCACTGTCTATGTAACTGCAGCTATTTGATCTTTTGAGAATTCACTTGGACGCCTCCTGAAGAAGCGGTCAATCTGCGAAACTGTTAAGGGCACGGTCCCAAGTATTCTAATTACAGCCTCCAACCACCTTTGTAGGCAGTTTTAATATGTTATTGTAACCTTGTACTGTTTGTGAGATCTATATTTTGATGTATTTTTGAATAAATCTAAAAATTTTTACTCACATTTGTATTGTTTACCGGAATAGTCCAATTATTTCGGGGGGTGGCAGAGGGGGGGACTCTATTGGAGTAGTCCCTACCAATTTCTTTCCCTCCTCCCCCCATTTTTCTCTATTTAAATATCTATCAAGGATGAAGGTACCCAAAGTAATATTTACTTAGTATTATTGATATGGCAATCACTCCATCAGAAAATACTCATTGTCGAGCCCTTCTTCTCCCACACATGTGCCAAATTCTCCATTCATACCAGTGAAAAGTCCATGCTTCTCTCATCTCAGAGAAAAAATATGTGCAGATAATGAGGTCTGGGCAAACCCAAAACCAAGTTGTGAGCACCAGAAGTACACTAGGGCTGCATCTCCTATAATAAATAACCTTTTAACCACATTCCAAACAATCCTTATCAGTACACTGACAGAACATGGCAGAACCTCTTAACCCTCCTAAAGGGGTTGTAATCCCTCGCCTTTTTTCACCTTAATGCATTCTATGCATTAAGGTGAAAAAACTCCTGTGCTGCAGCAGCGCTCCCGAGCACCTCTTATACTTATCTGAGCCCCATAATTCCCACGACGGGAACAAGCACATCAGCTCTGGCCGGTGTCTCATGTCCTGATTGGATAGATTGATAGCAGCACAGCCATTGGCTCCCGCTGCTGTCAATCGAATGCAATGACACGGACGCCGGGGACAGAGCCGAGTCCTGCTGTCTCTGTCTATGGACGCAGCAGCAGGACACGGGAGTGCGCCACGGGTGTCCACGAAGGGGAGCGCTTCTCTGACGGGGCACTCGAGAAGAGGAGGAGCCAGGAGCACCGCGGAGGGACCCCAGAAGAGGAGGATCGGGGCCACTCTGTGCAAAACCAACTGCACAGCGGAGGTAAGTATGACATGTTTGTTATTTAATTTTTTTTTTTAAACAGAACCTTTACAACCACTTTAACCAACATCAGGACAGACCCTGGAAAAACAGATAACCTTTTGATTTAACCCACCATAAACCACAATAATTGGACCTAAGCAATTAAGGTTTTTTGCATCTGAAGTCTGGTGTTTTAATAGCTACCATAAAACATTCCTGTTTCCAGGCTTTAGGCTCCACTCACACCAATGCGTTTTTTCATGCTCTTTGCTCTCTGCAGAAATGCAGGACATTATTTTTAACATGGGTTCCTATGGAACACGTTCACATCAATGCATTTTTGTGCCTCTGCGTTTTTGGAAAGGGTCAGGGACTTTTTTAAATACAAAACTGTGTTTTTTTTGCTTTTTAGGTTCAATAGACTTTAATAGAGAAGCTGCAGAAAAGCATGTAGGGCGTTTTTTACCGTGTTTTTGCAGCAATTTGCGTTATTATATCTGCCCAAGAACAACTTTGCCTAAAAAAAAAAAAAAAGCATAAAAAAACTTAAAAGCGCGGTAAAATCACTGTAAAAAACGCAAAAAGCACTGCAGAAACACTCAAAAGCAACATGCATAGGTGTGAATGGAGCCTAATGGAGAAGTACAGCCAAAGCTAGTTTAGCTGTACTTCTCCTGTAGATCACAGGAATGCAGTTCATTCTGCACTCCTGTGACCCGTTTTCAGCAGACAGACAAGGATCATGACCATATGGTTAGGTTCTGCCCACATGCCTGGACTGGCACCCCACTCTGCCTCTCAGCGAGCCATTGAGAGCCTGAGCTGGCTGCTCCCACCCCCTCCTCAGCTTAGCACTCCAGTGAGTGCAGGGGGGGGGAGCAGAGAGCCAGTGACTAACAGTCACCGGCTCTCTGCTCACGGAGGTGTGAGAACCGAGCAATCGGCAGTGTTTGATTTGATTGCTCGGTTCTCAGTGTTAAGTAAGTATGATTCACAAAAAAAAAAAAAAAAGTGAATTCCATACTTCTCTTTTAAGTAATTAGAAACCTTAAACAGATGGCTAATAGCATCAGGCTGACTTTATTGACCTATCATAAAATAGTCTCGCTTGTAGAAAAGCAAAATACACATTCCTGGCTGGTTATTCCTACCCATAGATTCAAAACATGTATGGTATACCTATATCAACTAATTACCAGCATTGTAAGCCCAAACACAACTATATTCGAAGGTATTGGGGGTGAGTTCGGCACATTTAATATCCTAGGTGAAATAGGCATCTGATACCCATCATATTTGTATTCCTTTAAAATCCCACACTGGATGATAATAAACTGGTTACCAGAATGTAACCTGTAGGTATTTGAAGATATTAATACATGTAGCAAACGGTATTGGAGGGAGGGGCAATGGCATGATCATAAACAATGTGACATCCTGGCCAATCCTTAGATCCCTTGATTGGTCAGATAATTTCTGCCCACACCCTCCAAAAGAGACCAGAATAGAGAGAGGGGCAATGGCATGATCATAAACAATGTGACATCCTGGCCAATCCTTAGATCCCTTGATTGGTCAGATAATTTCTGTCCACACCCTCCAAAAGGGACCAGAATAGAGAGACTGCATCAGCAGGCTGGAGATCTCCTTTACCATCAAATGAAGAATATCAGCCAAGATGTATTATATCAGAGCCAACACTGACCCCTATTATGCCTATATACTGGACTTTGTTAAGTACTTTCATTGTTAATCCCTTTTTTTGCTTTCTGCTTCCTTATTGTCTCTTTTCCTTTGTAATACCCTTTTTCTGTAATTTTTTTCCCACCATTTTAACTTTTGTTTTATTAAACAATATTTTTAAATCGTTAATATTATCTGTAATGCATTAAGACAAAACTTAAAGAATCCCTGTCTCTTTGAAGAGTGCTACTATCTGGTAAATCTCTGAAATATTCCTGTCTGTTGTGACAGTGTGAATTAAAGACATTTATTAAAGGTCACAAATGTTAATGTAGACATTGTGAAGGTTTATAGTCCAATAAAATATCTGGGGGCAGCGTAACAGGTTGACTGTGTGTTAACTAAACTAAGTGTCATTTGTTCTCACCACCTATATTGTGGTCCCATGAGCTGAAAAATCTTTGTGCAGGGTGACAGCGTGGTGTGAGTGTGACCAGTCCTTTGTCACCTGTTGGTGAAAGTGGCTGGGATCTGACACCGCGTTCATTACAATTACAGTATAGTGAAATAGGTTTTTTTCCACCTGATGATGATCTACATATAGCAGTCATTTTGATTCTAGCTGCTATTTTTCTCAAGTTGCTTAAATGTTTAAATGTTGCTTAAGTGCTTAAATCAGCTGTATAATAAGTTGCCATGTGCAACAGCTCCACTTAATAAATTGGCCTGATAAAGTGTCATTGTTTGCTATTGTGCGGTACTTAGATGAATCACTGTTTTGATCTGTGTTGGTGTATATAGTTTCAGCCTGGTTCAATATTGATGCTTAAATAACTTGTATCTTTGAGCTACTGTGATTACTGAGTAGAAACCCTATACTTATCAATTATAAAATGACAACCCTATCAGTCTAAGGAGTCTGAACATAGCACTATTTTTACTGTATGTCTTCATTGTGCCATATGGAGAGCATTATGTAAATGTTGTCTTTTCTTTTAATACGTAACTCATAAAAGTTATAGTTGATGGAAATGTTCTCAGTTCAGCTTCCCTTTTAGTAATATACAGTGAACACTATTTTTGTAGAAACCTCTGATGACTTTTTTCTTGTAGAACATCATCAGAAAATAAAAGTATGCAGCTGTAGGTTGAGTGCTTTGATAAAAACTTACAGGTGACCTAGAATATCCTCCAAGGTTACTGCAAAGGTTTCCATCTATTTAATTCATAGCTGTCCTTTACATCATTTACAGCAGTGTAAAAAATATTATGGCTAACCATATATAGCTCCTTGGAGAGAGTTAGCAGTAGAAGACTATTCTTGGTACTCATTCAATTACAAACCCAACCACAAGAGAGGATGGTCATGGTGTTCAGTGTTTCTGAAAGTATCACTAACTGGTCAAGTTTTCTTTTATTTTCCAGAGACAATGTAATTGAAATCACTGGCTTAGGTCTCAATGCAATCTGCTGTACCACTGCAGTTTTTTTCAGACCTGTGCCAAACATTCATCCTTTCTTATGGCATGGTTTGCTATCCATTACTGGAGCCCCACTTCTGCTCTGTAAATGTTTGCACTCGTTGAAGGCTGTAAGGACTTTAAACCTCAGTTTCTATGGTCAGTTCTGTTTATAGGCTTAAATAATAGAACTTATTGTGGGCTAAGTGGCTAAAAGTACACGTACACTTATATTGGGGTAGGACCTCTACCAATTTTCATTATAGTGTTCCGAGGTGGTGTACAAAGCCACTTTTAATCATACTAAATACATATGAAAGCTGTCAGGTAGATTTAGGGCCCGTGCACATGAGTGTAAATAAAATATGCCTATCAATGCTGGATCTTGCTGCCAGCTTCTGACAGCAAGATCTTGCTGCCAGAAGCTGGCAGGAAGATCCTCCATTTAATTTTGTCTGTTACTGTATATTGTACACAAGTAAACGTTTCTATAATGTTTACATGCATAAAGGTACAGTGCAGATGTGTACTATTCCTTGCTAGAATGCTAGGCATGCATCTTTATAGGGTGGGTTGGAAATAGAGTCCTATTAGAGGAATTAATTGTATGTTTGAACTGAAATGTATTTAATTTGTGATTTACCATGGCTTGTCGTCAAGAAAATATCCTTTCTTAGAATTTCAAATAAAAGAGGACAGCACTCAAGCTAGTGAGCTCTATCGGAAAGCCCACAGCAGGGAACACTATTTTAATGCCAGCAGCTCCCGCACCAGGGCCTTTAATACATTACACAATCCATCCTGTATAGTCAATATCTGAGAGTGAAACATTATTGTTCGGATGATACCACCATTCCAAAGGAAGATAATTCCCTAAGCGAGATTACTAGAGAGAGGGTATAGCAAAAAATAAAGAAAATTCCTTAAAGAAAGCAAATCAGAGAGCCAATGGTCACAAATGTGACTGTCTTTTATTTGCAAAGAAAGATAGGAAATATAGTTACATTTGTAACCAGATTACACAGGACAACATAACAAAGCAAGATGTACTGGCATTTCTTGACGGCAGATCCACAGGTAGCCTGTTTCATTAGACAAACACCTGAAATTGTGTTTCGTATCTTTCATAGGGCAACAGCTCTGAGAGACAAAGTCATTCATAGTCAATACAGGGGAAACCTGAGGAAGGACACATGTACAGTTAAAGGCACTTTGAAATGTGGCAATATTTCCATACTGTAGGTTTATGAATAATCAGAAGAGAATTATTTTGCCTAATGGTAATTTTTTTTTGTCCAAACCTTTTTGTCATCATTTGGTATCATTTAACCACTTAGATGCCATTGTTGTGGCTTCTATGTGGACAAAACTAAACATGAGTTCTGGAAAAGGATGTATGATCACATCAACCCTACAGAGATCAGTGACCTGAGTTCCCCTATAGGCAGACATGCAGCAAAGTACCGCAATTGTCAGCCATCGTTTTTAAGGTTTCTTGCCCTAGGCTAAGTGGACCCTGGTTGATTGGGACAAAAGAATCGTAAAAGTTGAAATGAGTTGGATTTATTTCCTCAGGGCTTCTGCCTACATTGGGCTGAATGAGTCTACCTCATAGACGTGCACACAGGGTGTGCCTGGGAACACCCTAATCACCCTGCATGTTACCAATCCCCCCTGCTTCCCGTCTCCCCCCCCCACACACACAGCAGTGCTGCCAGCTTCCCTCCTCTCCTCTCAGAAGTGGGGAAGGGGCTAGTAAATATTTTATTAACCAGCCTTTATTTTCTGAATGAACACAGTGAGTGATCTGTACCGATCGCTCCTGTCTTCATTCTTAATTGAAGCATAGTAAACTATGTTTACTGCAGGCTGCAGAGAAAGGGGCTGGGGAATCTCTGTCCTCAGTCTTAAAAGTGGGTCATCAGGGGTCTGTTTAGACCCTTGATATTTTACCAAAGCCCCATAATGGGGCTCCTAAAAAAAATTGTAAAAAATGTATAAAAAATAATATTGCAAAAAATTATTCAATAATAAAAAACTACTAACATCAATCTTTGCTCTACTGAAACAGTCCACTGCCCTACTGACACCATCCACTGCCCTACTGACACCGTCCACTTCTCTACTGACACCGTCCACTGCCCTACTGACACCATCCACTGCCCTACTGACACCAATCTTTGTTCTTCTGACACCGTCCACTGCCCTACTGACCCCAATCTTTGCTCTACTGACACCATTTACTACCCTACTGACCCCAATCTTTGCTCTACTGACACCATCCACTGCCCTACTGACAGCAATCTTTGCTCTACTGACACCGTCCACTGCTCTACTGACCTCAATCTTTTCTCTACTGACACCGTCCACTGCCCTACTGACCTCAATCTTTGTTCTACTGACACCGTCCACTGCCCTTCTGACCTCAATCTTTGCTCTACTGACACCATCCACTGCCCTACTGACAGCAATCTTTGCTCTACTGACGCCGTCCACTGCCCTACTGACCTTAATCTTTGCTCTACTGACACCGTCCACTGCCCTACTGACCTCAATCTTTGTTCTACTGACACCATCCACTGCCCTACTGACCCCAATCTTTGCTCTACTGACACCATCCACTGCCCCTGCTGACAGCAATCTTTGCTCTACTGACACCGTCCACTTCCCTACTGACCTCAGTCTTTGCTCTACTGACACCGTCCACTGCCCTACTGACCTCAATCTTTGCTCTACTGACATCGTCCACTGCCCTACTGACCTCAATCTTTGCTCTACTGACACCGTCCACTGCCCTACTGACCTCAATCTTTGTTCTACTGACACCGTCCACTGCCCTACTGACCCCAATCTTTACTCTACTGACACCGTCCACTGCCCTACTGACCCCAATCTTTGCTCTACTGACACCGTCCACTGCCCTACTGACCCCAATCTTTGCTCTACTGACACCGTCCACTGCCCTACTGACACTAATCTTTGCTCTACTGACACCGTCCACTGCCCTACTGACCCCAATCTTTGCTCTACTGACACCATCCTCTGCCCTACTGACACCAATCTTTGCTCTTCTGACACCGTCCACTGCCCTACTGACCCCAATCTTTGCTCTACTGACACCGTTTACTGCCCTACTGATCCCAATCTTTGCTCTACCATCACCATCCACTGCCCTACTGACAGCAATCTTTGCTCTACTGACACCGTCCACTGCCCTACTGACCTCAATCTTTGCTCTACTGACACCGTCCACTGCCCTACTGACCTCAATCTTTGTTCTACTGACACCGTCCACTGCCCTACTGACCTCAATCTTTGTTCTACTGACACCGTCCACTGCCCTACTGACACCAATCTTTGCTCTACTGACACCGTCCACTGCCCTACTGACACCAATCTTTGCTCTACTGACAACGTCCACTGCCCTACTGACCCCAATCTATATAAAACTGCTCCACAATTAGAATAAACACATACTTTACTAATAGAATTAAAAATAATGAAGGGTTATATGTTTTTAAAGGTACTTGGACAGTATGGTTTCCTGGGATGGGGGGTCCCCCTGATCATCCCCCCCCCACTGTGCCCAGGTCAGACATTGTGGCCCTACTGACACCGTCCACTGCTCTACTGACACCGTCCACTTCTCTACTGACACCGTCCACTGCCCTACTGACACCATCCACTGCCCTACTGACACCAATCTTTGCTCTTCTGACACTGTCCACTGCACCACTGACCCCAATCTTTGCTCTACTGACACCATTTACTGCCCATTTAGCTCCAATAGTTACAAGGCTATGACCCACAAAGGTTCCATTCGGGTGACCGCTCCTCCAGAGAGTGTGTGTTTCCCTCCTATCTAGTCTGTGTATATCATTACAGGCTGATGCTTCATTGGTTGGCATGGAGTGGCTCTGATTGGTGGGCCTCTCTAATTCTGGGTAAAGACTGGCTACATCTCCAATCCCTATACTTTACATAAGTCAGCCCCCTTTAATGCAAATCCTTGTCCCAGACTATTTTGAGCAGGAAACCTAATCTTGTAAGTAGATGACATTTTCAGGGAAACGAACTAAACATGACGGACTGGCCACGGGCCCTTATTGCATATTCAAACATGGGATCCTTTGAAGTGAGTATGTGTAGAACAATGAGGTTTGGGTCCCATTGTTTGTATACACAAGCTTAGGCACCGAATTGTCTGTCTAACACGCTCTCCATAGATACAAGCTAAATTAAATATATTCATAATTACAATATTTTACAGCTATTAATGTAGATTTCTCATAAGGCAACAATATTGATGTTTTTAACAGTTCTTGGCTTATTTATGAGTGTTTGGCTGACAGATACTGTTTATATAAGTATAATGTCTATGATATACATCGATATAATGCCTGATGCTTTGGACATCTGTTTACAGTATGTTATTTATACAATTGTAGATGTACCGTTACTCATATGTACTCCTGAAGAAGAAGACTTTGCTTCACAAAATGTGTTGAAAAGTGCTTATAGGTGTTTGGATAATTATACCAGCCTTTTTCAACCGGGGTGCCTTCAAGATTCTTCAGGGGTGGCTTGGCAAAATGCCTAAAAATTGCCCACATATTGTATATATATATATACCCTGGATATGTACAGTGAAGGAAAAAAGTATTTGATCCCCTGCTGATTTTGTACTTTGCCCACTGACAAAGAAATGATCAGTCTATAATTTTAGTGGTCAGTTTATTTTAACAGTAAGAGACAGAATAACAACAAAAATACAAAAACAAATTTTAAAAAAAGTTATAAATTGATTTGCATGTTAATGAGTGAAATAAGTATTTGATCCCCTATCAATTTCTCGCTCCCAGGTGTCTTCTATACAGGTAATGAGCTGAGATTGGGAGCACTCTCTTAAAGGGAGTGCTCCTAATCTCAACTTGTTACCTGTATAAAAGACACTTGTCCACAGAAGCAACCAATCAGATTCCAATCTCTCCACCATGGCCAAGCCCAAAGAGCTGTCCAAGGATGTCAGGGACAAGATTGTAGACCTACACAAGACTGGAATCGGCTACAAGACCATCACCAAGTAGCTTGGTGAGAGGGTGACAACATTCGGTACGATTATTCGCAAATGGAAGAAACACAAAATAACTGTCAATCTCCCTCGGTCTTGGGCTCCATGCAAGATCTCACCTCGTGGAGTTTCCTTGTCAAAAGAAGTTTATTGAGTATACAATGTTATAAAGATACATAAAGTAAGTTTACAAGGATCTATAAAGTAAGCTCATTGTTTTACAGTAGGGTTTATATAGGTAAATATCATGAAATTTCAAATATTAAACATTGGGTTCACGTAAACCTAAATTAAAGATATATATCATTTCCTTAGTTACTATTGTAGGTATTTAAATGATTTATACCTACTATACATATTGTTTACAAGTAGAGTGTATATAGGTCAAATAAATTCTGATAATGAGCTTTAATCGTAAGGTGGAGAAAAGGAAAGAGAAAGAAGAAAAAGGGTTGAAAGGTAGAGGTATGGTCCACAAGGTTGTCCCGCTCGTCAGTTTAGTATTCTTTTTAGTTCTCTTTGAAGCCTTAGAATGGGTGTCTCTGTAAGTCATTTAATCTGTTACCATGGCAACAGGACAGAGTCATTGAAGTTTGACAGGAACTGTTGTTTTATCCAAGGATGCCAAAGTTTTTCAAATTTTGGAATTTGATTTTGATCGATGGCTACCATCTTAGCATGGGACATTGTATTATTCATGAATTGTTTCTGCTAGTACCAATGTAGGAGATTTCCATGCCTTGGCCACTGTTTGTTTTGCAGCCGTTATTAGTTGGATCATAAGTTTGAATTGAGAGAGTGTTAACCATTCCGGTTTTAGATTAAGTAAAGTTAAATATGGATCTGGTTGTATTATTTTTTAAAATATTTTAGATGCAATCACGAAGACTTCCTTCCAGAAGGTTTGGATTACTGGGCACGTCCACCATATGTGTAAATATGTGCCTATTTCTGGGCATCCTCGAAAACAAAGAGCTGAGGTATTAGGTGAATATTTTGCCACTCTAGCGGGTACAAGATACCAGCAAGTTAGGACTTTATAATTTGTCTCCAGTGCTAAGATGTTGGGTGAAGATGACTTAGATGTGAGCCATATGTTAGACCAGTCCGTGTCTTCTAAAGTTCGTCCCAGGTCCTCCTCCCACTTCTGAACGTAAGAGGGTCTATTAAGATTTGCTACTCCATATAATTGATTATAAAGTGATGAAATTGTACCTTTAGCAAATGGATCTTTTGTACAGATTGATTCAAAAATGGATAATTGGGATAATGGTGTATCCCCCTTTAGGAATGGTGTATAGAAATTTTTGATTTGGAGATATCTAAATATCTCAGAGTTTGGTAGATCATATTTTTCTCTAAGCGATGGAAATAAAAGGAATGATTTAGATGCTATGAAGTCATTTAGTGTCTGAATGCCTGATGTTGTCCAAGCTTTAAAAGAATTTGGGTAGATCCATGCCGGATAAAAGGCCGGATTTCTGATAAAAGAAAGGAGAGGATTGTGTGGAGATTGTAACTGATATTTGGTTTTTAGTTTATCCCAGAGAGATAAGAAGTGTTTAGTTATGGGATTATGAATTTTAAAGCGGTCTTTAGGATCAAGCCATAATAAATTTGATATTAATAGAGGGTCATTTTCTGAAGCCTCTATAAATACCCATAATGGGATTTCCTGTTTTGCATGGTATTTGGACAGACTGGCCAAATGTGCTGCTCTGTAGTAGTTAGTAAAATTAGGGTATCCCAGGCCTCCTTTATTTTTGGGAAGATGTAGTGTGTGTATAGGTATACGTGGTTTAGAAGAGCCCCATATAAACGAAGTTGCTCTTTTTTGTACTATTCTCAAAAAATAGGAAGGAATTGGAATAGGGAGGACTCTGAATAGATAAAGCAATTTGGGTAGAATAGTCATTTTGATTGCATTAATCTTCCCTATCCAGGATAAAGGAAGTTGCGACCATTGTTTTATTAGATTTGTGATCTGTCTTAATACAGGAGGAAAATTGGTTGAGAATAAGTCAGAATGAGATGCTGTTAAATGAATTCCAAGATATGGGATTGATTTTTCTGCCCATGTGAATGGGAGTGCAGCCCTAGCCGGGATCAATTCCATGTTTGTGAGTGAAATATTAAGCACTAGGCATTTCTTAGGATTAATCATAAGGCCGGATAGGACTGCAAACCCATCAAGAGCTGGTATTAAGTTAGGACCAGAGACCTGTGGTGATGATAGGAAAAGTAATATATCGTCTGCAAATATACATAATTTGTGTGTAATACCTCCTACTTCAATGCCAGTTATAGTTTGGTTTGTTCTGATGTATTGGGCCATGGGTTCGAGTATAAGGGCAAATAATAAGGGAGATAATGGGCAACCCTGTCGGGTACCTCTTTCGATATTAAAGGCTTCAGATTTGTATCCAGCATATTTTATATAGGCTTTGGGTTTATTAAGTGTTCTTGCATAGCAAGACCACTTACTGTTATCTCACATATATATTATTCTTATTATTATAGCCAAATTTACCACCCTAACTCCTCCCACAGTTTTTACACTACATAGACAAGTAATATACCGAAACGTGCGGATTGTTCCCGAATGGTGTGCTATTACTTTGTGGAACGTTTCGCCGAATGGTTCACGAAATATCGTCGTTTTTGCGGCGAAATTGGTCCCATAGGAATGAATGGGGAAACTAGAGTGGGAGATGACAAAAGCTGGAAAATCAGAACATGATTTCTAAACTGCCGCCACTCCCTCATTTTCAAGCCCACCTACACAAATCTTATATCAAAACGTTCAGCTATCCCTGCTGCCACTAAACATGTCCACGGCTAAGCCATAGTCCTGATAGTTTTCACAATATGACCATTTGTTTGCAACTCACGCCGTCCATTGACATTCATTGAAACTACACTCTAGCCCCCTCCAAATTTGAAGGGCAATTTCTAAACTGCGACCGTGCCTTCATTTTTAATATTTCAGAGACATACTATACATCAAAATCTAGGTCTGGGTCTTGTGATTCTCACAATATAAAGATCTTTGCTGTAGGATGTATAGTTTTTAAAATACGGCCATTTGTTTAGAGGTCATTTCAGGAAATTTTAGCCATTAATCAGAGTGTACTGTTAGTGTTTGTTTTGTTGCCATGGTTACCAAAGCTTCTGTTATACACAGGGGGGAAGGTGGCTGGAGCATCTCAGCTGATTACAGAGCCCTGGGGAGGGGACAGACACACCATGTACTGATTTATAATAGAGGAATATGATGGGGCAGTTTTGATGGGGTAATTCTGATGGGGCAGTTTTGATGAAGCAGTATTTGGGAAGCATAAACAGGGCATGAGCGTTGCTAGGAAACAGTGGTTGTAAACACAAGATGCTGAGACACTCCAAATGCATGTGACTTCATCTGCTAGACTTGATAATGCTTGTAGACTCCTCCCACAGTTTTCACACTACAGAGACAAATAATATACCGAAACGAGCGGATTGTTCCCGATTGGTGTGTTATTACTTTGTGGAATGTTTTGCCGAATGGTCCACGAAATGACGTTTTTGCGGCGAAATTGGTCCCATAGGAATGAATGGCGAAATGTTCAAAACTAGAGTGGGAAGTGACAAAAGCTGACAACCCCATGATCAGCCAAAACATTATGACCACCCCATGATCAGCCAAAACATTATGACCGCCCCATGTAAAAAAAAAATATTTTTGAAAAAAAAAATAATTTTTGAAAAAAGTAAAAAAATAATTTTTGAAAAAAGTAAAAAAATAATTTTTGAAAAAAGTAAAAAAATAATTTTTGAAAAAAAAAAATCATTTTTGAAAAAAAAAAAATATTTTTGAAAAAAAAAATATTTTTGAAAAAAAAAAAATTATTTTTGAAAAAAAAAATATTTTTGAAAAAAAAAATATTTTTGAAAAAAAAATTACTTTTAAAAAAAAAATTATTTTTGAAAAAAAAATATATTTGAAAAAAAAAAATATTTTTGAAAAAAAAAAATTATTTTTGAAAAAAAAATTACTTTAAAAAAAATAATAATTTCGAAAAAAAAATTATTTTTGAAATAAAAAAATTCATTTTTGAAAAAAAAAATTACTTTTGAAAAAAAAAATAATTTTTGAAGAAAAAAAAATCATTTTTGATTAAAAAAAATTCATTTTTGAAAAAAAAAATTACTTTTGAAAAAAATGTTCAGCTCTTTCAGCGAATGATGGAACTTTTTTACTACTATTTATACTTTTTTAAATATTAAGCTTTTTAACACTTTTCACAGTTACTCAAGCCACTCCACCCCACCCAGTTACTCCGCCCACTCCAGTTGTAGAGGCAAGAACACTTTCACAATTTCCCCAGAAATTGTACCTTTTCTAGTTATATAATGCTTTGATCCATGTTAAAAAGTGGGGTCCAAAACCCCATTTTTGTAATGAATATTGCATATATTGCCAGGATACTGTGTCAAATGCCCTCTTAATATCGAGAGATAGAAAACATAAAGGGATTTTCCGTTTTTTAGCAATATGTGCCAATAACACTGCCCTGCGTATATTATCGCCTGCCTGTCTATTTGGCATGAAGCCTACTTGATCTCTATGTATTAATTTTCCTATAATGCTATTGAGGCGTTTTGCTATTATTTTTGCTAATAATTTAATATCGAGGTTTAACAGAGAGATAGGCCGATAATTCACACAGGAAGTATCATCAGAAAGGGGTTTTGGGATCATACAAACAATTGCCATTAGTGTTTCTTGCCGAAAAGAATGTCCATCTAGAAGTTTGTTAAAAGTTTCAGTGAGAATGGGAGAGAGTATTTCTGAGAATGTTTTATAGTATAAAGCCGAGTAGCCGTCTGGGCCTGGTCTTTTGTTAAGTTTTAGGTCTTTTATGGCGTTAGCAACTTCATCTATAGTTATAGGCTCATCCAAACTGCTTTTTTGATTCTGAGATAACTCAGGTAAGGTTATTTTTGAGAAGAAGGATTCAGCCTCTGTAGGATTAAATTCATTGTTTGTCTTGTATAAAGTTGCGAGATGTGAGTGAAATTTATGGACTATTTTAACTGGATTACAAGTGTAAACATTTTTTGATAATTTCAAACGTATTGGTTTGAAAGATTTGTTAGTTGAATTTAATGCCCGAGCCAAATATGTACCTGGTTTGTTTGTATTCATGTAGAAATTGTGTTTGGAGCGTTTGAGGGATTTATCAACTGACTCAGTGAGAAATAGATCGTATTCCAATCTAGATTTTTCCAGATGAGATTTTGTACTCTGAGATGGATTATCTTGAAATGATATGTAGGCTGCATTAAAATTGAGTTCTAGTTTTTTTGCTAGATTTTTGCGTTCCCGTTTAAATAGTGCCATTTGTCTTTGTATTGTACCACGCAAGACAGGCTTATGAGCTTCCCACAGTGTTATTGGGGAGATGTCTGTTGTATTATTAATTGATATGTATTCCTTTAAAGCTTGTTCAATGGCCATCTGATGTAGTGGGTGTTTGAGCATTATGTCCGGTAAGTACCACGTTGGGTCATGCGCTTTTGGTATGGCTGAGGCTATAGTAGTGTATACTGCATTATGGTCAGACCACAGAATCAGAATTATATCTGATGCAATAATTTCTGGTATCATTCCTATTGTTAGAAAAATATGATCTATTCTGGTGAAGGTTTGATGAGGGTGCGAGAAATAAGTGAATTTCTTTTTCATTGGGTTACTTTCTCTCCATGAATCTACCAGATTGTATTTGGAAAGAAGTTGAGAAAAAGGTAATCTAGAGGTTATTTTGGATGGTGTAAAAGGTGATTTATCTAGAAATGGGAGGAGGACCTGGTTCGAATCCCCACACATTATCACTGTTCCTATTTTGTGTGTATTAATCACTTGTAATATATGTGAGAGGAATGGTGTAGGTTGTTTGTTAGGAGCGTAGTAGGAAATCACCGTGATTGCTGTATCCATTATATAACCCATGAGTATCAGGTATCTACCTTCTGGGTCTTTAATTTCTGATGATAAGGTGAATGGTGTGGATCGGTGAAATGCAATTAGAGTTCCCCTTTGCTTGGTACAGGCAGAAGCCGTGTAAATTTGTTGATAAAAAGGAGAAATATATTTTGGAGTAGAATCTTTGGTGACGTGTGTTTCTTGGAGGCATACTATGTGAGCCTTCTTGTTATGGAAAGTACGGAAGGCTTTGGTCCTTTTTTGAGGGACATTTATTCCCTGAACATTCAGGGAAAGTATATTCAGTGGTGCCATGGCAATAGATCAAATAGTTTTGACTTACTTTTTGTTATGCAGAGCTGACTGCGCAGATCAACCTGTGTGGACTGAAGAGATGAATAGATAGAAAAGAAACCAGTGAATTCTGGAGTAAAGAGTAAACAAAAAACATATGAGATTAGATGATACATTGTATAAATTATTTTTTGCAAGTAATCACAATTTACCCGTGAAAGAGAATAAATATCTCTCTCAGGGGAATAAGTGCCTTCGTCACACTCCCACATAATATGGTTGGGAGAATGAGGAGGGCTAATGGGGGTACACGGATCTTCCGCTTACAGGAGAGAAGTGCTATGTCAAAAGACATCAAAATGATGTTTCATTAATTGGAGTGCAGAATATAATTTTTGTTGAAATTATTTATTCCAGGGTGGTTGTATATGGTTAGTCTTGCCCTAGGCTAAATAATTCAGTTAAAAAGGTACTGTTAATAACTTTGGTATTGATGAAGATAGTTTGAATTATTTTGGGATTTTAACCCTTTTAGAGTAAACTGTTACATATTTTATTCATATGTAACTGTTTAGATATGTTAACTCATAAAATTGAGGTTGTATTGCTTCAGATTAGAATAAACAAAAACATCATTCTAGGAACTAGTTAGGTAATAATATATTTGTTCTAAGAAAAGAAAGAAAAAGCTTCCATTACTTCTGGATTATTGAACATATTTGTCCTAAAAAGTAATAAATCTATTGTTATTACCTGATAATATATAACTGAACAAGAATTTCCTTATTTCACTTATATATTCTAAGGCTATATGAATCAGAAGTAATAAGAAATATAACTGGAATGTAACATGATCTCACACAGTGTGTGACTATCAGAATGCAGTTACATTCAGTTATAAATATAGGTTTTTTATAGAGAACCATCTCTTAGTATAATAAATGAAGAGATATCAGGAATTAGGATGTCAGTCCATTGAATCTTCTTGGTCCATGGATGATGTGGCATAACGGCCTCTTTTGTGAGAATGATGATTCCCACTTTGTTCTGAAATTTTCTGGGTGCTGCCTGAAGGTGAAGATGATGCCATTCTTCTGCGTGTGGGAGTGTTGCTGCTTGTGGGTTCTGTCAGATTTAATTTTAAAAGGGTTTGTTGTAGTTCATCTGCTGATCTGCTTCTGTAAATTGTACCTTGGTAGTTAAATCTGACTGAAAAGGGGAAGCCCCATTGATACATAATGTTGTGGCGTTGCAGTTCCATTAGTTGGGGTTTCATGGATCGTCTTTTAGTAATAGTAAGTTGGGATAGGTCAGCAAAAATTTGATAATTGTGTCCTTGAAAATTAAGTTCCTTTTTTTCTCTTGCAGCAATTAGTATTTGTTCTTTCGTTCTGTAATAATGAAATTTTGTGATTATATCACGTGGGGGTCCATCTTTCTTTTTGGCTGTGAGGGCTCTGTGTACTCTGTCCAGTTCTAAACGTTCAATAGGGATATCTGGCTTTAGTTCTTGTAATAGAGCAGTAATAGTAGATTGCAGGTCTGTCACAGTTTCAGGTATTCCCCTTATGCGCAAGTTTGAACGTCTGGCTCTATTTTCGTAATCTTCGAGCTTAGTTTGAAGTATTAAATTCTCTTTTTTTAATTGTTCCAATTCTGTTATATTTTCTTGGGTTGTAATTTCAATTTCATCCATTTTTATTTCTAAGGCTGCGGTGCGGTTTCCCAGCTCTCTTATTTCTTTGGTTAGGCTTTTTGTTATTTGGTCTGAGGTTTGTTTTAAAGCCTTATGAAGCATCTTTTCAAATTGTAATAATATTACTGGGGATACTGAGGAGGCTTGTGGAGAAGTTTGTGAGAGGATTTGTTCTGTATCTGACTCAAATGGAGAGTCTTGCTGTGACATTTTCTGTCTGTGGGAGCGCCCTGATGCTGTATCGTGTGAGGTGACTGGAGCTGCTTCAGCTGCAGTGAGTGCCTGTGAGCTCTTTGTGAGGTGATTTTTATTTCTGCCACGGTTTCCTCCCAGTACCATATTTCCTGCCCAAACTTTCACAGTTTGTTCCCTGGGGCAAAAAGGTTCAAATGGATACCTTTTGAGCCTGCAGGCTCCGCTTTGTCCTTCTCTTCTCTCCTCAGCGGTGTGGAGCTCTAACAATGCATGTCTGCTCCGCTAGGCTCCGCCTCCTGCCCCCCACCTCGTGGAGTTTCAATAATCATGAAAACGGTGAAGAATCAGCCTAGAACTACACGGGAGAATCTTGTCAATGATCTCAAGACAGCTGGGCCCATAGTCACCAAGAAAACAATTGGTAACACACTACGCCATGCAGGACTAAGATCCTGCAATGTCTGCAAGGTCCCCCTGCACAAGAAAGCACATGTACAGGCCCATCTGAAGTTTGCTAATGAACATCTAAATGATTCAGAGCAGAAGTGGGTGAAAGTGCTGTGGTCAGATGAGACCAAAATTGTCTCTTTGGCATTAACTCAACTCGCCGCGTTTGGAGGAAGGGGAATGCTGCCTATGACCCCAAGAACACAATCCCCACCGTCACACATGGAGGTTAAAAACATTCTGCTTTTGGGGTGTTTTTCTGCAAAGGGGACAGGGCAACTTCACTGCATCAAAGGGACGATGGACGGGGCCATGTATCGTCAAATCTTGAGTGAGAACCTCCTTCCCTCAGCCAGGGCATTGAAAATGAGTCCTGGATGGGTATTTCAGCATGACAATGACCCAAAACACACAGCCAAGGCAACAAAGGAGTGGCTCAAGAAGAAGCATATTAAGGTCCTGGAGTGGCATAGCCAGTCTCCAGACCTTAAACCCATAGAAAATATGTGGAGGGAACGGCAGGTTCAAGTTACCAAACGTCAGCCTCGAAACCTTAAAGTGGAGTTCCACCCACTTTTACAACTCTTCAGCATCCCTCACTAAACTGTGCACTGCGAACGAATTGGATATTTTAAAAACATTTTTCTCAGCACCTACTGTATATCTGCTGTATTCATTTTCACTTCCTCCTCCCTAGCCGTGGCTCATCGCATCATTTCCTGTTTGCAATGCCTTCTAGGAAGGGGCGGCAACTTCCTCTGACACTGCCATTGCTATGGAAACCTGACCTGAAACCTATTACACTGCTTGTGCTGCACTGAGCATGTGCGAGATCTGCAAGGATGAGATCCAGGAAGAAATACAGTCTGGCTTCAGATGCCCACACTTAAGATGGCCACGGCCTGCTGTAAGTTTATAAAATAACAAACTGCTGCTATAAACGAACAAAACAGACATTAGTTTACAGACTAACTTTACTAGAATACATTAAGCTTGTGTATTATATGGGTATTTTTATTTAAAAAGTATAATTTTGGCCGGAACACCACTTTAATGACTTGGAGAGGATCTGCAAAGAGGAGTGGGACAAAATCCCTCCTGAGATGTGTGCAAACCTGGTGGCCAACTACAAGACATATCTGACCTCTGTGATTGCCAACAAGGGTTTTGCCACCATGTCATGCTTTGCAAAGGGGTCAAATAATTATTTCACTCATTAAAATTCAAATCAATTTATAACTTTTTTGAAATGCATTTTTCTGGATATCTTTGTTGTTATTCTGTCTCTCATTGGTAAAATAAACCAACCATTAAAATTATAGACTGATCATTTCTTTGTCAGTGGGAAAATGTACAAAATCAGCAGGGGATCAAATACTTTTTTCCCTCACTGCATATAAGCCAGCGGATGGATCAAGCCTGCCCTTTAGTTGCTAAAACCCACAGCTTTCCATTGTGCACCATTACAACCTTCTAGCTGCCGGCATCTTAACTAATGATGTCATCTGTTGAAGGAGGACATTGGGTGCACAGAATTCTTGTTTGCCCTTCCCCTGCCCCTCTCTGTCAGCACTGTGGGCACATTAGCTGAGTGAGGGAGAGAAACTGAGGGAGAAGAGAAACATTGGAATACTAGTCAGTACCAGTGTGCAAAAGTGTATTTGCTTTGTAATAAATCACCTCTAATGCTGGGTGTCCTGTGTGTGGCTGTTGCTGCAATATGCAAAAACTATTAGTTTAGTGTTCTACATTTTAGTATAGAATGCAGAATTTTGAAGGGTGCCTGAAAAAAAGTTGATAAACACTGAAATTACTAATACAATATGTGAGACTAAACCGGAAGGTATAGACCAGGGGTCTCCAAACTACGGCCCTCCAGTCTTTCAGGAACTACAATTCCCATCATGCTTAGTCATGTCTGTGAATGTCAGAGTTTTACAATGCCTCGTGGTATATGTAGTTCGGCAACAGCTGGAGGGCCGTAGTTTGGAGATCCACGGTATAGACAAAGAATATATAGAATATTTATCAGCTCTCAATAATCAGCCATGCTTGGTTTTATGTTCATATATGAATAAAATGATTTCTTAATTTAAAAATGTAGTCATTTACCTATGATGACGTGAATGAAACAGGAGTTTCTTTTTGTCTCAGGAAAATAATACAATATAAAAAATATTTTTAATAATACAATATGATACAGTATGTGAGATTTATTGTTGAAAAGTACATTTTTTACAGGCAGCATGCAAATTTGTTCTGTTAGAAGCCAGCTACTACATTTACTGTGTCCTAATTCCTTCCCATGTGATTTGCATACTGAACCAAATATACACAGAGAATCGCAGGAGCATTTGGCTAGATATATGATCTTATGTCCATTCAGCTAGATGAGTATGATACATCTAAAACTGTCTGCAAAGGGATTTAAAACTGATTTACTTCTTAAAGAATAGAAGATAATCTGTTGCAATCTTGTGATGTGTTTACCGCTCTGTTGCAGGGCCTTATGTTTCATTTGTCTTGATATAGCATGTGCTGGGCTTACTAAAGAATTAATCAATTAGGACAATGACCACAGTCTTTAAAGGAGTCTGAGCATTATACGTTGAGTGCATACATAAAAGCTACAGGCAATAGCCTTCCATTCATTCATGGGATAATGTATCTGTAGTTTATGTTTATGAAGAAAAAGGTCCTGCTGTTATCGTGCTTTACTGTAGCATATCACCCAGACGCACTGAATCATGAGTATTGATTTTTATCGGATTTCCCAGATTTTCTGTATGCCCTCTTAACCTATTCTGACCTTGCTGCCTTTGTGCTCAAGGTAATTGGGTCAACTACTGGAGGCAAGCACCTGTCATAATGCTGGGGTACTAAGTGCTGGAAATAGCTTTTTTTTTTCCTAGCTCCCAACATGTGGGTCACTGCATTATTTATGTAAATGTTGGAAAACACTGTGTGAACTATGGTTAGTTATATGCTGTATGTGTTAAGCTGCACTCTTGTAATGTCATGCCAGTTTTTCTGCCTTACCAAGGTGGGTTGTAATTTGTAACTTTTGGCAGTGAGTAAATACATTTTCCATATGATAAGAGTTAAATTGTTACTAAACCTAAAAACTTTTTTCACCTTAATGCATTGTTTACATTAAAGTAAAAAACTTTTTCAATTTCCGTCTGCCCCCCTTCCCCTGTGTGAAGAGTAAGAGAGGGGAGAAGAGATCACGCTGTGCATGGCTACATCTTTTCTCCCCTTACTTTCTCTTCACACAGCATTCGTGAAGCAGCAGGAGCTATTGGCTCTTGCTGCTGCCAATCAAATGCAGTAAAGAGGAAGTGGGGGGCGGGCCTAAGTTCCGCTGTGTAAGTCTATGGAGCGCGGCTCCATAGACACACAGAATGGGAGCGGGCGGACAATGCTTTTCCCCATAGCAAGTGGCTGGCTATGGTGGTCATGAAAAGATGAGGAGGAGCCAAGATCGCCGCCAGGGACCCAAGAAGAGAAGGATCAGGACCACTCTGTGCAATACTGCTGCACAAAGCAGGTAAGTATAACATGTTTGTTATTTTAATTTTTTTTTAAATATGACTTCAGTAACACTTTAATTTTAACTGTTGAACAGTGAAGGAGTAAACATTCAGAGTTGGGTTAGGTGGTTTCGGATAAAGGTTAATTTCTGGGCCTTAGTTAGAGGTAATGCTTAAAGCGACATTGTAGCTAGACAAAATTTGCAAAATAAGGTTAGTACTTTTCTCTCTCTTTTCTGTGCCCCTTGAACACTGTCCCCTATCTTTTTTTGCACACGTGTTGTTCCCCTTTCTCTCTGTCCTAACTCTCTGTTCTGTCTTATGTTCAAACTCTGAAAAACTGACCTTAACAAGGTAAAGTCTTGGGCACTTTGGCAATTCAATATTTACATGTTATATGTTTGTTCTTTTTTGCAGACTGAAAACTTTCTCCTGGCAATTTTCTTCATTGTAATTTGTTTTTGATCTATGTGTAGCAGACCCAACAATTTGTGCTGTTGTCGCAAGATGTATTATTTACCCTGTAACCTGGTTGAATTAAATAAAATATTAAAAAAAAAATAATAAGGTTAGTAATTTATACCAGTCTAGCAGCTGGTGACTCTTATCTTCAGGCTCTTGTAGAGCTTTGTCACTCTTATCTGCCAATTCTGTTGTGTCATATGCATTATCCCGCTCTGTGCTTCTACACAGACACTGCATCACTACAGGACAAGGTGCGTCTGACACACTCAGAAGTCTTATGTTATTTGGCAGGACCACATATGGGAGCAGTGGGGCCAGATAAAAGCTGATTTGTTTTAAACTAAGGTAATAGCAACACAAAAAAAACTGGTAAGTTAATTGGCAACACACTAAATTGGCCTACAGTGCATATCACTGTGGTAAGGATAATATATTATAATCTCCCTCAAGGACAATCATTTTCTATGTACTCTGTAAAGTGCTGCATAACTGGTTGGCATTATATAAATATAGGTATTAAAGTGGACCTTGCTATTCTCCAAAGGAAATGTTGTAGTTATGACTTTCTTTGTTGTCTGTTGAGGGACACAGGATTTTGTAGATTGTCATTGGTGACTACAGTAGAAATGGACACAATAAAAAAACTGTTGTCCAGCACAGGAAAACCCACAACCATCATGCCCCATTTTTTTGCTAGTTTTCTGCTGTACTCTGTTCATTTGGGGGGAAAAAACTGCTGCTTGTAGAATCATGCCAGTTATGTTAAATCCTGGAAGTCTTTCCAGTCAGCCAACGGTCACTGGTAGATTCTTGCTGGAAATGTTAAATCCTGGAAGTCTCTCCAGTCAGCCACTGAGCACAGGTTTTCTCAGTCTCTACTGGTGTTTCCTTTGTGACAGTCATGAATTTCTGGCTGAGTTTTTCCAGTTATCTACAGCTACTACTATTCAGGCCTGATATGTAAATCCTATACATTTTTCCAGTTAGCCAAACAAAAAAGATGATCTCTGCAGATGCTATGTCATTGACAGTCCTGTGGTTGACAATGACTATTGTCTGTGTTCCACTTCATGCAGGGCTCTGCTATTCAGGTCAGGCCAGTATAACTGGGAATTCTCTATAGAGGTTTTTGTCCAGAGCTGGGGCAATTTTCCTGTCCCGGTTTCTGCAACTTTTTGTGAGTTCCTAACAAGCTAATGCTAGATTGAGTTTCCTCTATCTTAAGTACTGATGCCACCTATATGTGTAGGGAGTTAATTAATTTTTCTTTTATTCTAGGCTTGCTTATGTACTTTGCAGGTTGGTCACATAGGGGAGCCCTCCTTATTTTTCTACTATGGGTCACTAAAGAGAAATGTTGCTGTTTTACTTTTACTACCCCCTTTTTCTCCCTGGCTGTTGATGGTGCAGCTCTAATTCAATAGGGAGCATGCATATCGAAGCTTGCATGCAGGGGCATGTGCACTTTATTTGATTTCTCGATAAAGGATTCTGAGAATACTTTAATCTAAGAGCTTGAGTTTGTTAGGTACCAGGGTGCAGATAAGGCACCACATATTCCAGCACAACTTCTTTGGGCTTTAGAGAGCAGAGGCCTGATGCTAATGCAGACCACAGTCAGTTAGTACTCATGGGATCAAGTTTAAAAAGCCTCTTCTGGCTTGTAAAAGCTGTTGTGAATTTTTTTTCCCAGCAGCACTACCTACCCTAACGCAGAAGTTGATTCTGGTGTTCTCCACATAGTACTTCCCCACCTGTTAGTCTTTGTTGCTATGTTGGCCACCCACTCTGTTGGACACCATTTGGACATCCCAACAGTCTAAGTCTGTCCCTCAATGGACAAAAATTGAAGCATGATGGTTGGGGGCAAGGTTATCCTGTGTTGGACAATGTTTTTTTTGTTGCCAGTGTCCATTTCCCATGTAGGCTGCAATATAACCTGACATTCTAAGAATCCCTGGGTCTCTCAAAAAGCTTCAAGAAAAGGATTTTACAGTGACTACTAAAATCCTAATTTCTTTGTTAAATCATTAGCTAAGCCCTAATCTCCATCTCAAACTACTCCATAGGCTGTTAACAAAAGCCTACTACCCTGTAGTAAGCAGTGATTTAGGATAGTCACAGAAAGGACAAAGGCATTTTTGATGTGTGGGTTGTAACCTGTCTTCGGGTCTATGCTGCATGAGAGGTAAAATGGTGGCTCTCAACTAGGGAATAATTGGATCTCAGGGGACAGACTGTAGCAGAGTTTTTTTTTTTGCTGATTATGCATACAAACTAAATAGTTCATATTTGGCAGCTATTTCAGTAAACACTAGAAAAGGAAAAGGTGATTTTAAATATATGATGAACCCACATAAACACAAAAAATACATTTCAAAACTTTAAGTCGATTGTGTTTCTGGTGCCAAGATCCCATTGCTGTAGAGCCTCATTTTTTAATAATGTTTTAGGAAAAAAAATGAGGGTAATGAGATGCAGCTGTCATAGATGGAGCAAATAATCTTTGTCATCAAACAGTAATAAAGAACACTAATATTAATTTGTATTTAAGTCACTGTGCGGCGGCACAGTGGTGTAGTGGGTAGCAGTAAGAAGGGTCGCTGGTTCAAATCCCAACCACGACACTACCTGCTTGGAGTCTGCATGTTCTCCCTGTGCCTGCGTGGGTTTCTTCCGGGTACAACGGTTTCCTCCCACACTCCAAAGACATGCTGGTAGGTTAATTAGATCCTGTCTAAATTGTCCCTAGTATGTATGAATGTGAGTTAGGGACCTTAGATTGTAAGCTCCTTGAGGGTAGGGACTGATGTGAATGTACAATGTATATGTAAAGCGCTGCGTAAATTGACGGCGCTATATAAGTACCTGAAATAAATAAATAAATATATATCTCATGTACAGCCCAAAGTTAATGCCATGGTAAATTTCTGGATGTAATGGCTAAACAGTGTTGTGTTGTTACAGCTAAAATAGACATTCAGCAATTAACGAGCATTCAACTTTAGCAGATAGTCTAAAGAGATAATTCCTTACACCATAAAGACCAAGTAATATACAGTGTTTGTACATTTTTTAGTCTGAGTGCTGAGCAGATGCTTGCAGAATGCCTTAGGACCATCTAGAGTCTGTCTGCTGCTTGTTTTCTATTTGAATTTACATGTTTGGCAAATTTTGCAAGTTGCCAACTTCGGCTAAATATTTCAGGCAAGATATAAAAACAAAGTGAAACAAAACTACATGAATGCAGTAATATTCATGTGTATGTGCTAGATCATTCACCTTTAAAAGAGAAGTTCAAATTTATAAAAAAAAATAAACATTTATACTCACCTAGGTGGATGCAAATTGGGTCCGATGCTCCCCTTCAGAAAAGAGTTAAACTTACAAGTGTCATCTTATCCCCTGATATTCTCTCATTTCTCCCTCAGCATTGGAAGCTGTGAACCTGAGCACTGTCAGCTATTGCAGCCTTCCTGTCTAGCTGAGCCAAGACATAAAAACAAGGCTGGAAATGTACACATTTTAAGTACAGGAATTTACATATCGTTTTTGAGGCTTAGCAGCCAGCCATAGACAGAAGTTTGACCACTTTATCAGGAACTGGCTACATTTCAATCTGTCTATGAGCAGGCTGGTTGTGCTGAACTCGATCCATTGATCAACTTCAGTACAACCATCCTGTAGGGTTTTTTTGTGCAATTAGTGCCGGAGGCTATATTTGCTGGCAGTGATAGTTGTATTCTGACGATTGGGAAACCTCCTGCTGTCAGAATACAGTAGCACAGCAGGAGGGACAATCAAGTAATTTTCTTTTCTTCAATTGTATAATGTATGGCTTGCTTAAGGAGAGGGGTGAGTTCTCAATAAGGAAGTGACTGCTCTGAGCTTCAACAAAATGGTGGCCTCCAGCAAGAAGATATAGTGGAGGCAATTCACAGCATGCACTAGTTTTGGTAGCATAATTATTAATTTGTAACATATGTTCCTTGCTAAAAATCACCATTTTCATGAGCTTGTTATGGGTCAGGTTCTGCCTATTTTTATTTTCTAGAAAAAAACAATATTCCCGCGCTACTAGTAGAAATCTATATCAAAATCAAACACATTAGATTAAGAAAACTGCTACCACCTAAGGCTTCATGTACACTGCTGCTGGTAAACGGACATTTAGAAGCAGTTGGGTGTTTTTTTCAACTGCCCCTGAACTCTAGGTTATCTTGTCGGTACATGTACACAGGGTCGTTTATAGTAATTTCTAGGCAGTTGAGTTTAGAAGCATTTTTTGGAAACCAAAAAAATGCGTTCAAAATGGATGTTCAGAGGCATTTGAAATGCCAAACGCCTGTAACAGCTTGTAAACGCTCGTAAACACGGTAACTCGCGTTTAGCCGCGTTTCGTTTACAGACGTTTTCATTTTTGACTTTTTGAAGAAACTATAAATAAACGCTTCTAAACGTGGCATGTAAACGCAACAAAACAGACGTTTTTAAACAGCGGTGACTATCTGTCAAGTTAAATCGTTCAGGAGAGGTTGTAAAACGTCCTGTGTACATTAAGCCTAACTGTGTTATCACTACTACACTTTGTAAAGAAATAAATCAAAACTAATTTTGAAGCACAAAAAAAGCTACATCCAATATGTTCAAGTGACCTGTGCAATCTTATTAAATATATATTCAAATAAAAAATATTAAAAAATATTACAAACACTCTTCCCTGTGTTAAATAATATAAATATATTGCAAGCAATAGTGCATCAAAATATATTGCACTCACATGTAGCAAGATATTACAGGCATATCTCCTTGACTGGCAAACGTAGTCCTCCAAAATGGCTTCTAAGTTCCACCCAGTGTGATGATGTCACTACCCACCTGACACGTAGGGCCCAAATAGGCTTTTTCAAAGGCTCAGCATGAATCACTTCTGACAATTTTTCCTGACACAGAGAGAAAAATTATGACAGGGAAGGGAGCTCCAGCTGATTGACACCCTCAGTGCTGTTCCTATGTGCTGTGTGGAGGGGGTGTTTGTCCCTTCCCTCCAATCAGCTCTCAGAGCTCTCTTAACTGAGCTCTGCAGAGTACAACTTCAGCTCTCCGCCCCCCCTTTTTTTTAACTCTCACACAAGCTTTATAATTCAGCACTTTGCACAGATGCAGAAACAGGGCTGGTGCAAGGATTTTTTACACCCTAGGCAAAACCTCATGTTGGCACCCCCTTGCTCAGCCCCTGACTCTACCCCCTTTGCCCTGCCCATGTATACGGTGGAGGTGGAGATTTTTGCGGCGCCTCTCTGCTATTTCTCCAGCCGTGGTCCACAGGACTGGACCAGCACCTCTAGACCCAGCCTGAAGTGGGGGCACCGGCTCGCTTCCTCACGCCAGATATATGGACAGGCTAGAATAGTATACGGACAGGCTAGGGTGGTATATGGACAGGCTAGGGTGGTATATGGACAGGCTAGGGTGGTATATGGACAGGCTAGGGTAGTATACGGACAGGCTAGGGTGATATACGGACAGGCTAGGGCGATATACGAACAGGCTAGGGTGGTATACGGACAGGCTAGGGTAGTATACGGACAGGCCAGGGTGGTATATGGACAGGCTAGGGTGGTATATGGACAGGCCAGGGTGGTATACAGACAGGCCAGGGTGGTATATGGACAGGCTAGGGTGGTATACGGACAGGTCAGGGTGGTATACGGACAGGCCAGGGTGATATATGGACAGGCTAGGGTGGTATACGGGCAGGCTAGGGTGGTATACAGACAGGCCGGCGTGGTATACAGACAGGCTAGGGTGGTATACGGACAGGCCAGGGTAGTATACGGACAGGCTAGGGTGGTATACGGACAGGCTAGGATGGTATATAGACAGGCTAGGCCTTAGCCTAGGGGTGGGGAGAAGGAGAGAGAGGAGGGTGAGAAGGAGGAAGAGAGGGGGAAAGAAAAGAGGGGTGACAGGTACAGAGAGAAATAGAAAGGGGGACTGGGGAAGAAGGTGCATAGCACAAAAGGGTGGGTACAGAGAGGGGGTTACTGTGGGGGTGGAAGTCTCACTTACCAATTATGCCTCCCCCATTCAGGTTGGTGTCCCCAAGGGCTGTGGCAGCTAGCAACTATTGTTTAAAAACTGCCACCCAGCTGCACACAAAACTCCTTTCACAGTACAGTGCAAGTGCATTGCATGCAGGTGGCTGGAGTGTGGGCGGGGTAGGGCGGGCACAAATTGGAGGCAGAGTATCGGATTGGACCAGCAGCGAAGTGAGGGAGGGGTTAGGAGGACAGTGGAGACAAGATACAGCCCGACTCCTGTGCAAGCTGGCTTTACGCGCTTTCACTGTGTCACTATGACAGGATGGCAGAGGCTGTGGGGTGGAGGAGCTAGAGAGGTATAGCTGCTCTCGATCTCCACATTGTACAAGTCGGTCATGGAGCCTGGGGGAGAAGACGCTCCTACCGCAGCTACCCACACAGACTCCGCCCCCTGCTCCATCGGCTCTTATTTATCCTCATCCCCGGCCCGGCTCATCCTCTGGCTTGTCACCCCGCATCCCGCAATAATGATCCAATCTGCTTGGTGTGGCAGGGTGTGTGATAGCAACAAGTGGTGCAGGGTTACTGTGTCAGCAAGGATTTTACCGCCCCTCTCAACCTGGAGCCCTAGGCGGCTGCCTGTCCTGCCCTGTGTAGAAAAGAGAGGGCTGCAGACAGGTACAAGTTATGTAGGAGGATTTGTTTAACCTCTGTGGATCAGCTGAGGCTATTCACTTCACTCGGTATATGTAAGGGTATATGTAAGGGCCCTGGGGGATGGGGGGCAAAATTGGTGAGTTTGCATTCTGTAACCAAACAACCCCTTGTCTCCCCCCTCCCCCGCTCTCTCTCTTCTCTCTCTTTCTCCATCCTCTACCCCCCCCCTTCTCCTTCTCCCCTTTTCCTCCCCCTCTTCTTCTCTCCTTCACCATCTCTTTCCCTATGCTAACATAAATACATAAATGACAGTACTGTTACAGTTTAACATCAACATTTTGCTACAGGACTCTATGATCTGTACACATGCCCCTGACTGTGGTGAGGCTATCAGTTTGTTGCAGGAAAGAGGAAGTGTTGCCTCAGTCTCCTCTAACCCAGTAATCAGACTCACTATTTGGTCAATCCCTGACTTGGAATATTTTTTTGCATGCCGATACATGTTCCAGACCAAAGATGCACTAAATGATAAAACAAAGATAAGGATGACAGCTTTGGGGTGTAAACCTTAAATTACAAGTCAGTGATGGCACCTTGTGTGTTTGGATCCTGACAGATCCACTTTAAAGGGCATCATTCTCAGTAACAAAATAAGCATCTCATGTTGCTGGTGATTTACTCTGCAATTAGGTTTAAACCCCACAGGAAACACTAATAAGTAAGGCCGCCCAAGAAAGCCTGTCATATATTTGCATATAAAAGCCGCTGTTATTGACACAGTATCATATTTATTGCAGATGCTCAGATTCTGTTGTCATAGAAACAGTTTAGTAGTCAGAAATACTTTTTTTCTGCTCTCAAAGTTATGCTAATGGGCACAGTTTCTTTGGGAGCATAATCAGAGAATTTCAGACAGTAAACTGTAACTCTGCTTCTACTGGCTTGGCTTAATAGTTGTAGTTGCTATTTAATTTCCTTTGACCAGACTATTTAAAGTGGTGCCCTCCCTTCATCCCCACGTCGACAGGATCAAATTATGTTTACATGCCTTTGGCAGCTTTTAGGTTTTCTTTTCTTGCTGTTTAAATCTCCCTTACAAAGCAGGATTCCGATCTGGCAGGACTTGTAAAAGAATTAGCCAAAGAAATAAATATTTCCTTATTTCATTTGAAAGGGAAGGTTTATTCTGTGCAGGAAATGCCATGAGACTGTCGTTCAGAGGGAGGAGATAGGATGCCAGCAGGACATGCACCTCGCCTAGCATTTCCCAAATACCTTGAAATGGTACAAAACTACAAACCTCTTTGAACTGTCTTTCGTTCTCTGTACTTGAGTTATTCATTTGTTCCTGCTCTGCATAGTCAGGATTTATTTTCTCAAGTTGGAATAATCTTCATACTCAACAAATCTTTTATGTGCTGTTCTACTCTATTTCAATTCAGTACCTAGTACTTTAATCATTAGAGACATTTCTAAAACACAGTACACAGTTAGTACTAAAAATGAGGAGAACAAATAGCTTTAAAAGGGCAAGTCCATCCAAAAAGTATATATTTTTTTTTTAGTTCTGCAGTTTGAATTCTTTATCAGCTTTTTATCTTTAGGGAATGCTAAGAGCAAGATCTCTACTTCAAAGTTCTGAGCTCCAGCCACCTGTCGCAGCCATTACAATTTCACATTCATTAGACCAGGGGTAGGCAACCTTTTGAGCACAGTGTGCCGAAAAATATTTTCAAAGAAATTGAGAGTGCCGATTTTATAACAAAAAAATGTCAACTTCACACACTCAATCACGAAAAGGATTTTTTCTTATAAAGTAAATATCACCCAAATCGACCTCTCCGCTCTTCTCAAGACCTCCTGCTTTCAAGCTCTCTCATCTCCTCCTCCCATGCTCGTCTCCAGGATTTCTCCAGAGCCTCTCCCATCCTCTGGAACTCTCTACCTCCATCTATCCAGCTATCCCCTACTCTTGCTACCTTCAGGCAATCCCTGAAAACTCATCTCTTCAGGAAAGCCTATCACGTCTCCAACTAATCTCCTACCACTTCCACCAGCTCATTCCCCACAGTTACAACCTTTTATACCACCTGCCCCACCCTATTAGATTGTAAGCTCTTCTGAGCAGGGCCCTCTTAATCCTATTGTATTGTATTGTATTGTATTATAACTGTATTGTCTCCCTTTTATATTGTAAAGCGCTGCGTAAACAGTTGGCGCTATATAAATCCTGAATAATAATAAAAAAAAAAAATAATGCTGTAAACTAGTAGTAGCGAGAAATTGACATCCTGCACTCACACTTCAGATCAGCCCCAATTCCTGCAACTCCACACTTTAGATCAGCCCCAATTCATGCACCTTCACACCTCAGATCACTGTCCCCCCTGCAAATTCCTCCCACCACTGTACCCCCCTGCTCATCTGTCCCACCACTGTAACCCCCTGTACATCTGCCCCACCTCTGTACCCCCTGCTCATCTGTTCCACCACTGTAACCCCCTGTTCATCTGCCCCACCACTGTACCACCCTGCTCTTCTGTCCCGCCACTGCAACCTCCTGCTCATCTGCCCCACCAATGTTCCCCCTTTCTCATCTGCCCCACCACTGTACCTCCCTGCAGATCTGCTCCACCACCGTACCCCCATGCTCTTCTGTCTCACCACTGAACCATCTTCTTATCTGTCCTAACACTGAACTTATCTGCACTTCTGCCCCACCACTGTACCTCCTGCACATATGTCCCACCTCTGTTCCCCATGCTCATCTGTCCCACCAATGTACCTCCTTTCTCCTCTGCCCCGCCACTGTACCCCCCTGTACATCTGCCCCACCTCTGTACCCCCTGGTCTTCTGCCCAACTACTGTAACCCCCTGCTCATCTGTCCCACCAATGCACCTCCTTTCACATCTGCCCCACCGCTGTACCCCTCTGCTCTCCTGTCCCGCTGCTGAACCCCCTTATCATCTGCCCCAACACCGAACATCCCTGCTCATCTTTCCCACCACTGTAACCCGCTGCTCATCTGCCCCATCACTGTACCCCCCTGCTTTTCTGACCCATCGTTTACCCGCTTCTGATCCCTCCCACTACTGTACCTCCTGCACATCTAACCCACCACTGTACCCCCTTGCTCTTCTGTCCCACCACTGTAACCCTGCTGCTCATCTGCCCCATCAATGTACCCGTTTTCTCATCTGCCCCACCACTGTACCTCCCTGCACATCTGCTCCACCGACGTACCCCCATGCTCTTCTGTCTCACCACTGAATCACCTTCTCATCTGTCCTAAGACTGAACCCATCTGCTCATCTGCCCCACCACTGTAACCCGCTTTCTCATCTGCCCCACCAATGTATCTCCTGCACATCTGTCTCACCTCTGTTCTCCCTGCTCTTCTGCCCCACCTCTGTTCCCCCTGCTCATCTGTCCCACCAATACACCTCCTTTCACATCTGCCCCACTGCTCTACCCCCCCTGCTTTTCTGTCCCACCACTGAACCTCCCTGCTCATCTGTCCCACCACTGTAACCCCCTTCTCATTTGGCCCAACACTGAACCCCCCTGCTCATCTGCCCCATCACTGTACCCCCCTGCTCTTCTGTCCCACTGCTGAACCCCCTTCTCATCTCTTCCACCACTGTACCTCCCTGCACATCTGCCCCTCCGCTGTACCTCCTGCTCTTCTGTCCAACCTCTGAACCCCTTCTGCTCATTTTCCCCACCGCTGTACCCTTCTGCTCATCTGTTCCAATGCTGTACCCTCTTCTCATCTATGATATGCATGTAATGCAGAGAGGTGAAAGGAAGCAGAGATGAGACACATCTACCTGTCCTGGCACACTCATCCACCTCTTACATCCAGCCCACGTGCTTGTATGTGATGTATGTGATGTCACATACAAGCATCTGGAATGGATGCGTAATGATGAGCTCAGGTCAGAGGTATTTTCTGAAAGCAGTGGTAGTGGCAACCAAGTGAGTCATATCCCTCCAGATGGGGGATGGGGCTAGCAGGACTGTGATTGATTTTAGCAGTGGCCAATAACAGTCCTCCTCCTCCTGAAAACAGGGACCCCCCCCCTAGCAGAACTGCACCCAATCTATTCCCCATCACAAAAGCTGACGATCGCAGCTACAGCAAAGTTAGAGAACCAAACAATGTTTCCCTCTTTAACAAGGTGTGGGGGCACAGTGCCTCCCCCTCAGTGCAGGTGCAGCGTGGTGACTTCTGAAATTGGAATGCATTTCTGTCTCACTAACACTTCCATGCGCTGCTCTGCTGATGGGGAAGGAGTCAAGTGCCGGCAAAAGAGACTTTGAGTGCCGCTTGTGGCACCAGTGCCGGGGGTTGCCATTAGAGTTTCCATTTAATTTTTATTACTGAACATGCATCAAATGGAGAGTTTCTTGCTTGGTTGCTTCATGGCCACTGCAGGGGGTACCAGTAAATACCCAAATCCTGACATGTGATAGAAAATGTACTATGTCAAATACACCCCATATACAGAAATATTGGGTATTTTTCTTCACTCCCAGCAGCAAAAGAGAGTATTGGGAAGGTGAGTATGTGCAGCTTGGAAGGGTGGCATTTAATGCAATATTGAACCCTAAAACAAAAATATAATATATTGCAGCTTACCAATCCTTGGATGTGGCTGCTGCATTCATTTTCTTTTTTTAGGCATTATACCTTGATTTTCACCTGATGATCTGGTCAGTAACACACTTCCTGCAAAAACACAAGGGGGTTTGCCTGGATCACCGTGTCAAAATGATTAATAATTAGAAACAATTTGTCAGTCGCTAGTTTGTATGCCACTCTCATCCACATGGAAAAAAAAGTAACACACTTCCTATCTTATGATTCCTCTACTCTGGATGGAGGAGCAACTGAGACACCTTTGGACAACACTGTATGTTGTCACTATGGGGAGAGGTTAATATTAGATGCACAGCAGATTTAAATGGACATGCCTAACAAGTTACAGCCAAACTCCAGCAACAGTTTTTTATTTCCTTTTTGTTATACAAGTGGCAATCTGGCCAATGAAGCGGCTGAAGACACAGAACCTGAAATGAAGACCATGTGAAGATGGAAGCGCTCGGGACCTGCCGGCTCAGTTAAACCGCAGCGCTCCAGAGCTCAGTTTAACAGATAAGTCTGTCATAATGTGCTCATATGCTGTGCACACTAGTACATTATGACAACTTACCTAAAGGCCCCCAAAAAAGAGAAACGACAGTGGACTTTACTACCACGCTCTTTAAATGGTTTGTTTCAACCCTCTAACTGTCACTTTTGCTGGGCAGGTTGGTCTGTTTAAGGAAGTGGAAAAAACAAATGCAGCCACCACATCTAAAAGTTGGCAAACTACAATACATTTTTGTGGTTTAATACCACTTTAAGTGAACCTGCATAGACAACACAACTGGTTTCCTTTAAGGCCATAAATTGTGGATATGTTTAAGATCCAACTTCAGTTTACGCTCACAGAAGAAAAATTGTTTTAGTCTTCATGGTCTTTTAACAAATACAGGACTGGCAATAATCTGAAGGTTTTATTAATGCCTGCTGTCTGCAAAATGAAAGCAAATCATGCTGTGGGTCAATTGCTTGATGCCTTTTACTCCTGATAACAGAAAACGTCACCGCGTCTCAGTAATGTTCCAAGCACATACAAAATCAATGAGAAATGTTAGTGTAAATAGCCCATGTGCTAACATAAAGCATGTCTCCTATAATATAGACCCCCCCCCCCTCCCCAGGGTTAATTTTGCTTTTAATGCCTTCTTACCTCTTACCTAGTTTGGTCGGATATCCTGAATACATACTCAATCCACCCAGCGAATCGAGCATTGTGATTTACCATGTGTTGCATCCCGCACTATCATCTTCATTCCTGACATCACTGGGAGCCAGGTGTCTCTTTTGGAGATCAGAGAGTCGACCCCCCGATGCTGTGCGGCAAGGTCCACCCTACTCCACCCGAAGAGTGGAAGCCAATGCCTCCTGGGATATCGAGGCTGCTGAAGCAGGGCTTATGTAATTCTCACCTAGGTGAGAATAGAGGGAGGGAGTGGATCGGATCAAGACTATAAATAGTGAAAAGGTAAAAAAAGGTCACTGTTTTTAGGTTAAGGAGGGGGGAGATTACTAAAATTCAGTCTGGGCATTGGAATTGAAGATCAGCTTTAACATTCTGCCAAAGCAGAATTTTCTCAACAAGTCCAACAGACTTCTCATGAGACACCATAAAGGAGGTGAAAATTTTTTATTGCTAATCCTTTTTAATAGTAAATATGTTATACACTCTTGGTAATAGCTATACTGTATTATCAGATGTTTGTTGAACTCGATTATCCAGTCATGAATGGGAAGTTTGTTTTTACACCTGCCACAAAAAGACTTTCACCTACTATATGCTAGTTTTGGTGGTGATCCTACATCATTAAACTTTGAACATAGGGCAGTCCAAGATAAAAGAAAGTTCATCGATATTTATTTTTATGGTGGTAAAATTCCTCCCTAAAGTTAATGATTTGAGGTTTCTAAAATGTCTCTCCAGCTGAGACACTCCTCAGTCTGCTATGTTGTTATTGTTAAGTATCCAAGTTCTATTGGCGGCATATTAAGAATGGCCAGTGGGGGCAAAATCAACAAAAAGTTTGTTTTCAGTTTAAATAACATGTTTCTTTTCATTTTAGAACTTCTATAAATACATATAATTTATAGCTAAAGCAAAGTAGTTTATGTTCTTTGGTGCTTTATTTATTCTGTCCAAAATTGACACTATTGCTAGTCACCAAAAGTGAAATCAGCTCTTTGAATACAGTATATAGTACTTTGGAAAGCCTCCACATCACTGCAGGCACTTCTTACTTCTCATTTACCTGATAGAAATGTGCAGTGTTTTCCTTTGAACATGCCAACTCCTTTGTTGGATCCAGCAAAAATGGAAAGATATATGCCATGTGGTTTGCATGTGTACATGTGTGATTGACGGTAATGGTTTACTTGGCTGTCTGAAAGACTAGATACAGGAATATTTATTTAACCTCTTGCCACCCTCATAACGCATATGTGCAGCAGCAAAGTGGGTGGGCTGCTCAAACACCACACGTATGCATCTATGGGTGGCATTGGTTTCTGTGCTGAGAGTGCGCTCCCAGAACAGAGACTGAGCTGTCAACGACAGGGACCCTGCTTCAGATTGGTCCCGACCAGTGGGACTGGCTCCTGATCAAGTGACCCCCATAACAGCCAATCACAGTGGTCACTGTGCTTCAAATTCCTCAAATGACTCCATCCAACCCTTAAAATTAAGAGCCCATTTGTACTATTGTGTTGTACTAAAAAAGCATGTTACCGCAATGCATGGCAAGTTGGCACACATGTTACATGTCTTGTGGTATCAGTCATTTTAAAGGCCACCCTAATGCACTTCGGACCTGCACATGGGTTGCAGTGCTTCGCAACACATGGAAACGCACCTGTCAGGGCTGGGCTCAGCCCTTCCTTCTCAAAGCTGGCTGCTCAGCTGTTGGCTAATTGCCAGCTCCTATCTCTCCACAGTGACTCACCTGTTGATGATATCCTGCTTGTCAGTCCTGCCTTCTTAAGCCGTCCAGTCCAGATGCTCTCTGCCTTCGCCTTGGTTACATCTGTAGAGACACTCTCCTGTGTTCCTGTTAAAGACTTGCTTGGCTGACATTCCTTCTGGCTCCAGATCCTGCTTGCTGTTCTACTACGCTCATCTCTGGCTCCCTGACATTTTGGCTTGTCTGACTATCCGTTCCAGTTCCTGAACTCTGGCTATGTTTTGACTACATTTACTCTGTTTACCCTTTTTTTCATAGTCAGCTGCATTGCAGGTTTTGAGATTTGTACAGTTTTCAGGACGTTTTGGTGTGTTAGTAGCTTGTTATTTTTAATGGGCTGCCCTAACACAATGCATGTTAATGCACAACATAACGCACATTAATACACCACAAAATTGTAAATAGGTTCTTGATGGAAAGTGATTTTCCATGTCTTAATAAACACACAAGTGTGTTACTTATTTTCTGTATGTAGTTCCTTTTCTGAGATGTATCAGCTGTATAAGTGCAAATCCTATACTGTCTTCTCTGATACCACCAATTATGTTTAAGTTATTATTTTTTTTATTATTATTATTCAGGATTTAAGTTCACATTTATTCAGACTATGTAATATTGCAAATGTAAAGAAAACCAACTGCTGTTACTATGAGATGTCTTCACACAATTCCCTCTTCCTGATGATAAAATAATTAAAATTATATATTGAGAAAAGCAGTGTAATATAGTGTAGTCTAGAAGCTGCTCCTACAGCATCTGCCCTTCTTTTTACAGGAAACTGACTAATGAGATATTTTAACTTTAAATGTGTATTTGAAACAAGTGGTGGCAGCCCACATAATCATCACATTTTGTTTTGTGTCTTAAGAGAATCGGTTGCCAAATATGCTACCGGAACTGCTATCTAAACAAAGGATTTTTTTTCTTAAGTGTAAGAATCCCAAAACAATACTTGAAACTTAAAGCGACCTTTTCGCTAAGCTAAAACATTTGAGCCTGCAGCATCCTATAAAGAACTTAAATAGTTAACTTTCCAGCAGGCAGTGAGTCAAGTCTTTGTTTTTTCCACAATTATCAGTATTGCTGCTATTTAACCCTTCTGGGTGTGCAGGATAGTGCACAGCGTGGATTTGATTTAAATCAAGTCGATTTAAATTGGGATTTAAATCAGGATTTAAATCACTAGTAAAAAGGCTTGATTTAAATCAACTTGATTTAAATCATAATTTTTAAAGAGCAACTGTCCCGCAGCAGCTCCTCCTCTGACCCTCTGTTGACTCACCGACAGTCTCATTCACTTTAATGGGACGGCTGGTGATGCGGCAGTGACACAAGGTGAAGGATGTGGTCGCAGCAGGTGAGTGGATGCCCGCTAACAGGCGCTGCCATGATGGATCTGAAATGACAGGTGCTCTTTAAATGTAAGGACTTATTCTCGCTGGTAGTTAGAATCTTTAATATTTGCAAACAAAATGAAGGTTTCCGATTTAGAATAATAAGCTGTCAGGTTAGTATAACAGCGATATCAGAACCGATACAATCATACAGTTTGCAGTATACGTAGATTTGCAAAACAATAGGATCAATAGGATCCTACAATAGGATCAATAGGATATTCCTGAACTTTGTTTTATCTCATGATTACTGTAAAATTGTGTGAATGCATCAATGCAGTGC
Organism: Aquarana catesbeiana; assembly: GCF_042186555.1. Lineage (NCBI taxonomy): Eukaryota > Metazoa > Chordata > Amphibia > Anura > Ranidae > Aquarana > Aquarana catesbeiana. Next base: position 273,561,163 of record NC_133324.1, read on the forward strand.
ATGTTATGTCTGCTTGCAGAGCTTGGATTCATTAAATGAGTTTACTAAAAATGTAAATATTGCAGAATATACAGCCTCATTCTACATAACTAAGCTCAATTTCATGCTGAATAAACTAAATTATTAATGTATCTTAAATAGAAAACTATCTTTAGATAGATTTTTACTCCAAAATCATTTTATTAAAATAAATTTGATAAAAACCAAAAAAATCTATTTAAATAAAAAAAAAATCAGATTTATATCACAAAAATCAGATTTAAATCCAAAAAAATCTGATTTTTAAAAAAAAAAGAATTACTTTATATACACCCTGATAGTGCATCTGCCACTGAATGCCAACTTCAAGTTCTCTTACAGGATTCTAAAGGTTCAAATATTATGCTGTACTCGGCTAAAAACATGGCTACTATTTTATCAGTTGTTCCTTAAATCCTTTTTTTTGTTTAATGTTTGCATCTTGGTAGCGATACCCATGTTTGGTGCTTACCTTACTTCTCAATGTGGTCGTTCAGACTTGCTTTGCTTTTGCTAGTTATAACTTGCCATATTGAGTACAGCAGGCATTACACCTGCCAAATGTGCTTATTAAAATCTCTTGGGCCACACCGCAACCTTGTCCCTCCCTAGCAGTATCGACCCCCTTTCTCCCCACCAGTACAGACCCCCCCTCCAGCTCAGACCCCTTTGCCCAGAACAGACATGCCCTTCAGTACAAATCTCCTCCCTAACCACCAGTACAGATCCCCTCCAATACAGACACCCCCACCCCCTTACCAGTACAGGCACCCCACCCTCCAAACCAGTACAGACACCCCAAGCTGTACAGACCCTCTCCCTGCCCACCAGAGTAGAGATGGGTTAGAACTCCTGTTGGATTTTTACTTCTTTCCAGGGCTTTGTTACAGAGATTTCCCTTGTAATAGAAGCAACAGTTTCATCAACAGGGATATAGATGACAATAAAAAGCTGAGGGATTCTAGCTCTCTTCTACTATGCTAAAAAAGTATATTTTTCTGGCTATGTTCCTTCTGCAGATATTCCTGCACTTTCTGTCGGGTAAAACTGTTACCAACTTGACAGTATTAAGGAAACATTTCTCTAATTGAAATCTGCTGAACAGTACAAACCTGGAAGGGGGTCTAATCCTTCCTTGGCTAACCAAAACTTTTGACCGCACATACTCTTTAATCATTATATTTTAGCCAAGGTCAAGGACTCGCACCAGCTCTCGTGTTTATTGTAAAAGTAGAATACAGGAAGTAAAATGGCGTTTTTGTTTTCCCCTTAGATTTCATGTTGAAATTTGAGGTTTATAACAAGTTAAGTATTTGATTAGTTGGTTAAAGAAGAATAATGACAGTTTGATTTAAATTAAAAAAAATAATTACTTGGCAAGGGCCAGTTTTTAAATAATTCACTCCCACTTACTTCTCCGAAATTCCATGTGGGTTTTCATCTTGTTTCCATCAAATATGGCCAGTAGTTGTGTAATTAAGATCAACTGATATGATGATGCTTGTATGGTGGCCCAATGTGCACAGTCAGTTGTACCAGCAACAGAATTGTCGCATACCAAATTGCAAAATAATGTTCTTCCTGTTCTTAAAATAGCCAGTGGAAACAAGTTCTATTCTGACATATTACGTGCCAGGCACTTCCCTCTTCATCCCCGCATATTAACAGTTGTGGGTGCTGTAATTAAATCAGTATTACGGCTGTTTACCATGCATGCACAGCACCATATGATATCTGAGTTGGCTACTGCACTTGCACTGAATCCCAGGCCAATCACATGTTCGGCAGCAGATGTAGAGACCAGTCACTACAGTACATGCTTGGCATTTCGCAGCTATAATAATGGCAGCCCTTTGGGAGTGATACTAACTAGGGTGATGAAGACCTATCAGAACATCTGATCTGCCTTCCCTTCCATCCTACTACTGTCATGAAGGATGAGAAGAACAAGCATAGGAGAAAGAGCTGGCAGACAGAAGTTTGCAAAGTGTATTTTTATTTGAACCCCTCGCCACTCTGCCACCTCTCCTGCTCTACATACATTTTCCTTATCTTCCTTTGTCGCATCCCACCATTAAAAAAAAATTCCCTGCCCTCACCACTCTTCCCCTCACCCTACCATTACCATTCTCCCATTCCCCCTTGCCCACCCACTCAACCTTAATCTCAACACTCTTCAACCAGCCCACCCACTCTCACCACTCTTTCCCCAGCCCACACACTCTTCCCTATCCTTGCCACTTCCCCACATCCACCCACTCTTCCCTACCCTTACCACTCTTCTCCACACCCACTCTTCCCTACCCTTACCACTCCTGCCCTCACCCACCCACTCTTCCTTACCCTTACCACTCTTCCACCCACTCTCCCCTACCCTTACTATTCTTACCCCCACCCACTAACTATCTCCTACCCTTACCACTCTTACCCCCACTCTCCCCTACCTACTACCTAGGGTTGCCACCTCATCCCTTTAAACCCGAACACATATTAATTACACAGGTTCTGTGGCTGATTAAGTTGGTAAATAAACTCATCTGGTGCCTTATCTGCATTAAATTAACCTCTGAACCTGTGTAATTCATATGTCAGGTTAAAAGGGATGAGGTGGCAATCCTACCCCTACTGCATAAACCTTCCACCCACCCGCTCACTCTTCCCTACCCTTACCATCCTTCCACCTTCTCTCCCCTACCCTTATTACTCTTCCCCCACCCACCCACTATCCCCTACTCTAACCATTCCCCCCCCCCCCACACACACACACACACTTTCCCCTACCCTTACCACTCTTACCCCCACTCACCCACCCCTGCTCTCACCACTTTTAGAACCCTGACTGACTAATGGTCCTGTCCTTTCCTCTATATATTTTAATGTTACAGTGCAAGGAAATACAGAGGGCAAAATATAAAGACATATTTATGTACTTACAGTTGTAGTATTTAAAAATACAGCTATTGATTTCCAGGGAATACGTGACTGTAGTATACTGGATTTAATTGTGTTTTTATATCTGTTCAGAGTTCAGCTTTGAGACAATGAATATTGCAGGGAGAGGTGAAGCTGCTGGAACAAGGGAGTGTAAAATTCAAACTGAGAATACTGTCTCGCCAGGGTATGGAGAACACATTGTTTATTTTTTGTTTCCTGCAAAACATTTGTGGGAAAGAATGAATATTTATGTAAATAGAGTTTGATGGATTAGGGGTTATGTTGTGTTTATTTTATTTTAGTTCATGTACTTGTTTTTACCAGCTACCGCTCTGCGAGTATATGTTGTAAAATAAACTTCCAGTCCACCAAAAACTAATATTTCAGGTTTTTTTATATTCTTCGTTTCTCAGGGACCTTGGTGGTAAGAGTTCTTGAGTTCTTGAGTCTACACACCTCCCACATCAGTTATTGTCAGGGGGGGCACTCTTTGTGGAAAGTTAAAGGGTAACTCCACTTTGATGGGGAAAAAAATAGCAAATAAAGAAAAAATAATATAGCGTATACAATTGCGACACAAGTCATATTGTAATTGAATGTTATTAAAAATTGCCTTTCCTTTTCAATCTGCAGCCGCTGTAATTTTCTGAAAATGAAATGCAATATGGCTACCTGGAGGTAAAACATACAATTATCAATTCAAAAAACAAGAAATTATTTGATTGCATTTCTTGTTTTTTGAATTGATAATTGTATGTTTATTATTATACTAATGATATGTCTTATGTTTTATGTAACCCAGATGAAATCATTAATGCATGCAGTGACCTGATGAAGCGTTTTGCGAAACATGTTGTCTACTCCTGCATACTTACGTATTTGATTTCATATATCAAGCTCCAATTTACAGTTACAATTTGTATTATGGCTGTGTTTTTTTTTTATTTGATATTTTCAATAAATTTATATTTTTATACTACTGGTGTTGTTGCTCACCTTATTAACAGACACACTACCTCCCGGTAAAATCCCATAACCTTTTGAGAGAGCTGTGTCTCTTTCTCCACATTTCACTCATACCAGGGATTGGGAGGAATTGTCTGTTTCTGGAAACAGTCCAACTATATATTTATATATTCATACCATAGAGTAACATAGGCTGCCTGCTTGCAGCTCCAGGTGGCTCTAGCTGCATAAACAAACAGATCATTCACACTGTGCAGGCAATAGCGTCCGTGTGAATGAGCGCTAATGCAAGATGACTGCTGCTCTGTGAAAATATGGAATTACCTAAATAGGACAGTGAATAAAATATTATGCCATCATCACAAATATTCCTTATCATCAAGCTTTCTTTAACAAATGAGCACCTTTTGAGTTGCCTTTTTTAAGCTTTGAATTCCCTTGCAGCTCTCTACATTTGGTCACATAACATCTCAGAGCTACAAAGGAAGTTGATAATGGAAGACTTCTCTCTGCCAGGCACTGTGGTCACAGATCTGATAGGCAGGGGATAGCTGCGTAATGTTCAGCAGCTCACTGACTGCAGGTCCTGAACTGCTTGATGTCTGGGTAGGAGAGTATCTCCACATAGGGCCACCTGCCCAACACATAGTATTTGCAATGGGTCACCAGCCCAGTTCTCCCCTGATTTTGTCTCCTTCCTTTCTCTTTATTATCACCACCTTATGATATGTTTTTTTTTTATTGTATTTAATACTATTGAAAGCTGCTGAACAGCAGAGGGAACTGTTAACTGGTTTCCAGTTTCTGCCACTGGACTTTTGGTTTAGATATTCCTGCCCTTTATGATCCACTATCCAATCTCAGATTACCTGGCACCATGAAAACAAGATTTCTTATTTCACCCTGTGTGTAATGAGGCAGTTATGAAATTAGACTGTCATACCCTAACTCTGAGTTTGGCCTTCACTTTTTTCCTCCAAGCTGGACTGGCACTGCCTAGCAATGTTTACACACAATTTTCCCTCCAGCTCCTGACCACAACAGACCTACACCTGTTCTACTACATTGCACAGTTCCTTCCAGAACCACCACATTGGATGCCATAGAGCTTTTGTAGTCTGCAAGTGCTGCTTCTTCTAATTTGTTCCTATGGTGTTACTCATAATGTTAGAAAAAAATATAGTAAGGATTTGACTTAGCTTGGCAAAATTTAAAAATAAGAGATTCTGGGTTAATGAGGAAGAATAAAAGACGGTGTGAATGGGCCCTCAATGGGTACTAGATCAGAGTTCTCAGAGGTGGTATGCCTGGGCAATCAGAAAACATAAGCATACATTTGGAAGGAGACAATTTAAAAGGACAAGGAAACTTTCAAACACCACTACTCTTTTTGTTCCCCCCACTGAGCTGATCAAATGTACACTTCCCTTCCTCAGCTGCATACTTACCCAGTTTTGCTTCCCAGTCCATTCGCATTTCATTGCAAAGTTCACCTCCAGCCATTGGTCCTCTTAGAACCTTATAGATGTCTATGGCAAAATGTGAATCAGGGTCACTATAAATATATAGAGGGAAAAGTCCCTATAATTCAGTAATAGGTAAACTTTTTGTTTAGTTTTGCATACTGTACCTGTTTCTTATATAGCATGGCATACACAGTGTCCATTTTCAGTTGTAAGTATAGTGTTTGTATTTTGGTGGGTGGTAGACTATATGCTATTTGAGATTGCCACGGGCCAGTTACCATCACCTCCATGTTAAAAAGTAACAACGCTCTATAGGTAAAGTAAATGTGAGGAATTATTGACTCCCTGACTGTTTGCACTTGGTAATAATCATGTGGCGCTCCCTAAGCGATATAATCCTATGTGAAAATCAATATGTGACAAAAAGCACTATTGGGTTTACTGAAAACTGGTCTACATATGCTAGAGATGTGGCTGTCTTTTTTTGGTTGGAACTAGCTATTTACACACCCCAAATTTTGGGGAACCCAGATAACTTTGGTCTAGAGAGAGAGACAGAGTGTATGCAACATTGTAAATACAAGTCATTATTTTGTAGAACTGGAAAAAGTTGCATTTCCTAGGTAAAGAAGTGCCACAGGCTTATGCTGGCCATACACTATACGAAAAATCGGCCAAACCCATTTTCGAAAAAACGGATATTTGGCCATGAGAGCAAACAATAGTAACATCATGTAATGACCGATAAATCATTCAGTGGACATAAATGAGTCAATTTTAGTTTTTTTAGATATACCTAGTGCAAACAGTTCGGACGGGAAACACATTAACCTTTCAATTTATCGTTTGTTCGGCAGAAAATATCCATTTTTTTTTGGCTCAAAAACGATTAACGATTTTGTGCCCATTAACTGGCCGAAAAAACGAATTTCGGACTATTTTTTGTGTAGTGTATGGCCAGCATAAGTTTTTGTTTTTCCTGTGGAAATTCTGCCTTTGTTTGATACTGGAAATCAGTAACGTTGGTTGTAAACACTTTGATGCCTGAATTGCTTTGTAGCATTTAAAAAAAATCGAGACTGTCTACCCCAGACATCAAAAGCCAGGCTGCTAACATTACTCTATGAAGTAGCGCTCCATATTCAGACACTGCAATATAGAGAGCAAAACATAAATATAAAAGTAAAAAATAAATACATTATAGAAAATTATGATCTTCATTTAAAGTAATTTTGAAGGGAATGTACAGCAATGTTGTATATAATTATTGGCTCTATTTATTAAAGTCATTAATTTTTTGTAGGCCTCTTGCTCATGGACTCAATAATTTACTGATGTTTATATGCAGAATTAGGCTGGCAGAAATATCCTGAGTAAAAAACGCAAGTTATGTTTCGTAAAGACCTCACGTATACATGCATTCATGTGAATGTGAGTTTGCGTAAAATTCTTCTTAATCTTCTTTTATCTGGCAGTGTAAATACTTGTATGTACTTGCATGCATAAATTGCTGCAGTCAAATGTAACTTTTTTTTAATAGCTCTTGAATTCTTTTCACATGTTTTCCAGGCTCTCCCTAGCTCCTCTGAAATAGAGTGTTGTTGACAGAACCCAGTAGCTTAAAATTAAATTTAAAATTAAAGGAGAAGTCCAGCATGAGCTTTTTAGGCTGGGCGTCTTCTATGGGTCACAGGAGTGCACTCCTGTGACCTGTTTTCAGCAGAGAGCAGTCTGAAGTCCGCTCTCCGCTGACATCACTGTAATTAGTCGAGGCAGCACGTCATCCCGATTTAGGAAGTCTGGATCCGCCAACTGCCTGGACTGATGACAGTCTCAGTCTCTCAGTGAGCCGCTGAGACGGCTGCTCCCCGCCCCTCCACAGCTCAGCGCTCCAGTGAGCGTGGAGGAGCAGAGCAGGAGAGATGCTGATTGACAGTCAGCAGCTCTACTCTCTGGGAGCCAAGAAAACCGAGCCATCGGGGGTGCTGCATCCACCTAGGTAAGTATGAATCTACAAGATAAAAAAACAGACTTCTCTTTAAGTTTGGTAGCAGTTCCTGATTATCTTTATTTTTAAGAGAGGCAATCTTTCCAACAGAGATAAAACAACATTAAAACCACCACTTTAGAGTGGAGAAGAGTTGGATACCTGTTTTACTGCTGTGTCCCTGTTGGGCAGATTTTCCCTCACATCATGTTTTTTGAACAGGAAGTGAGTGGAAATGTCTAAAGAGTCACAAATAATATTAAATGCACCATTGTTTAGTAGAGTGTGAAAGGTTTAGAACCCTTGCTGGATTTTTAACTCTGTGTACTTCTCAGACTAAAAAATTGGGACTTTGACTTATGTGCATGCCTTTTAGACACCTTTCACACTGGGGCGGTGTGGACGGTAGCGGTAAAGGGTTGCTAGTTTTAGCGGCGCTGTAGCGTTGTTTTAGCGTCGCTTTTCGGCCGATAGCGGGGATCTTTTAACTCCCGCTAGTCGCCGAGTAAAGGGTTAAAATCGCCCATGTTGCGGCACTGCCGAAGCGATTTGCAGGGCGCTTCGGCAGCACTGCCCATTCATTTCAATGGGCAGGGGCGGTGGAGGAGCAGTGTATACACCGCTCCCCCACCGCCCCAAAGATGCTGCTTGCAGGACTTTTTTTCTTGTCCTGCAAGCGCACCGCCCCAGTGTGAAAACATTCGGACTTTCACACTGGGGTGGCTTGAGAGGCGCTTTACAGGAGATATTTTTAGCACAAAAACGCATGTAAAGCGCTGAATTAATATTAACATTGTTTTGTTTAGTAGAGTGTGAAAACAAATGTTCGATGTGAGCTTGTTGTTGGAAATTTCGACTGTGTAGGCTCCATCGGACATTGTTGTTGGAATTTCCGACAACAAAAATTTGAGAGCTGGTTTTCAGATTTTCCGACAACATAATCCGATGATTGGAAACTCTGATTGTGTGTACACAATTCCGACGCACAAAAGTCCAGGCATGCTCGGAATCAAGCAGAAGAGCCGCACTGGCTATTGAACTTCATTTTTCTCGGCTCGTCGTACGTGTTGTACGTCACCGCGTTCTTGACGTTCGGAATTTCCGACAACATTTGTGTGACCGTGTGTATGCAAGACAAGTTTGGGCCAACATCCGTCGGAAATAAATCCAGGATTTTGTTGTTGGAATGTCCGATCGTGTGTACGTGGCATTAGGATAAATTGGGCTTTTGAGCATGCCTTTTTAATTTTTTCAGTTATAAGTAAATAAAAACTACTGTTATAGGTATTTGGATTTTTCTTTTCTAACAATGAAGACCAAGGAACATTGACTTTTTATTTGTTGCTGTGATACTGGAGGTTGCAGTTGCCTGAAAACATGGTAAGTTTTATCTCAAGCTGGCTATACGCTATACAGTCTGATTGTACAATCTTATTTGAATCTCCTTGATTGGACAATTTTATTTGAATCTCCTTTATACTTACCAGAACTATATTATAAGAGGACAAACCTAACAGTCCGTTGGATTTGTATCAAATCGGATAGGCCCTTGTACTATCTAGTCGATGGTAGCTGAAAAGGACAAGCAGATTGTGTAATTTATGGTCACCTATGTAACTGACAACTGAAGGCATTCAGCGCACACTGAGAGACATTCATTCATATGAACAAAGCATAAATGACCCAGTGCTGTCTTTTGGTTTTCATTGGTAGTATATCGTCTAACTATGTTTTACAGTGTTCTTTCTCTACATGAATAATGGTATGTTCAGTTTTGATGTCAGAATTCCTTTAAATCCCAGATAAATCACGTAGCTGCTTATATCTTGCCTTGGTCAAGAGGGTCATTTTGTGTGAAAGAGTGGTAGGTTCATTGTATCCATTGTAATGTCCTCCCGGAGGACAGCATGATGAGATTTTGATGCATAAAGTGAATGGTCGTGAAGTCAGCTGAAGAGAAATGCTCTGAATACCCCACTTAGTAGTATGCCGATGTCTTCATCAAAAAAACAGCTACACAGCTCTTGCAGTAAATGTGTCACAAGGGATTTTCTTCCACCGCTGCCCTTAGTTCATATTTTAAATGTAAAAGTTTTAGTAGGCTAAGCCGGAGAAACTGAGAAAATAAAAAAAACATATTGTGTGCTTTTTAAAGCTATTCCTCTTTTATTTTTAACTTACTGACCTCATGTATCATTAACCATGAAATGCACTTCACTTTAACATCTGCTGCTACTCAAGTCCATTTGTCAGTGAGGAGGTAGAGGTTTTCTCGCCTGGTGATTCCTACCCAAGCAGTTCATCACTGTGCATCTTAATATTTTGCAGCCCTTGTCTGCAGTTGGCAGATGGGATGGTTATTGCCCAAAAACAAATGTTTTTAAACAACTATTTCATGTATATGAGCAACAGCACACTTCTCCAGCCAACTGACTTCTGAAGAATTAGCTAATAGACTTGCTGGAAAACATTGCCTTCTACGGTAGCTAAAGTAGAACTGTGGCCAGGCTATGGACATTCAAAAATGTACTGTATGTAAGCTCTAACAAGCAGGGCTCTCTGATTCCTACTGTATTGTAACCGTATTGTCGGTGCTATATAAATCCTGTATAACAATAATAATTTATATATCAGTAGTAAATGAGCTGTAACACAAGCTCTCACTGTGGAGCAGGTAAAGAATTACCCTAACATTTCATATTTCTGATATGTGCCTGTTGAACCATGTACTTGTGTTAAAACGTAGAACCCTGTTCTCCTATTTCAAACTGACCACACTAGGCATTAGTGCACATCTATCCCAGCGTGATCAGTTTTCTGGCTGTGCAGGAAGTACAGCCTGCCTGTCCTCTAGTGGTCAGACTTGTCCTGACATTCCCCCCCTGCGCAGCTCTTTACTGGGAAGATCAGTGTGCTGGTGTTTCTCCACCTCCAGTTCTCTAAGCCCCTTATGCAGCTGGGAACAGAGATCATGTGATCACTTGTAGAAAAAGAAAAACAAGGTATTAGTTGGAGGACCTCATTCACGCTGTGCAAAACAGACAAGAGAAGTTCTCCAAAACATGGCAGCTGTGGAACATATTCATATACTCAGCTGAGGGTCAGGGTCTGCGAGAACCTACAATAGATGATTGAACACCCACAACACAAAGTTAAACCCCCAAACTCTATATACAGGACATAGAGTATTACAGATGTACCCCTGACCTGTCTCCCCCAGATACTCCATGATCACGGGGAACACTCTTCCCACCCCCCCCTTTTTCCCCTCCCCCCCTTTTTCTCATTTCTCCTCCTACCACTCTTTCTTTCTCCCCCTGCTGTAGGACACTCCTACACTACTTGAGAAAAAAAGAAAAAGTAGGGACAGAGCTCATGGGACCATACTATCCCAGCACACCACACCTTAGGAAGCACTTATGACCTCCTCAAATTTGAAGGGTTGCAAAGCGAGCGAGAATAATACTTGAACAAAAATTTCAATTGTGCCTACTATGATGTAAACATATTTCAACAACTATGTCAACTAAGTCATGTAGGTGTGTTACGAAATCTGTTAGATGACAATATATTGTAATATGTATCACTTTGTATCATGTTGGTCCGTGTGGGCCCCTTTCCTGTTATAAATAAAAAAATTAAAAAAGAAAAAAAAAAAGAAAAACAAGGTATTAGTAATGGTATTATATATCTCTACACAAATGTTTTCATGTTTATTTGTACTTTAAACTGAGTGGGTTGTTTTACAATGTTTTTCTCTCATATACTTTAATCCTCAGTTCATAATAAAAGCAGTAAAGACCTTCAAGTCACGTTTCAACTCTCTGCCACCACAATACATACACACAGAACCTGGCTCAGTTCTTTTTAGGGCAGACTTTCTCAACCAGGGCTCCATGAAAATCTAGGATTCCTCTGGGGAATTTCTAGGGGTTTCTGGAGAAGTGAACATTGCCAGATTGATTTCCCACCTACAATGAATACCAATGTAAGGACGTTCCCACTGACATTTAAGTAAATTATGTAATTCACTTCTACACTGATCACCAGTGTTTTTTTTTTCCACTGACCTCCAATTTAAAAGGGCATGTCTCCACTGACCATTGATGTCAGGTGGCAGTTCTCCCATGCCCACCAATGACAACTAGTAAGGGGACACTGCAATTTTCACACTCTGTGTTTCTTTTCTGGCTATTATTATTCATTTATTTTCATGATCATTACTGACATATAGAACAAATTTGTTAAATATTTGGCATACCAAATAAATATTCTAGGCTTCTGATCCAGACAAGATCTTATACTGTGAATCATTTGCTGTCACACTTTCACCATTCCACCTCATGCACACCACTTTTTGTATTTTCTTACCAGAGGTAAGTGTTAACTGGACCTGTAGAATCCTTCCAATTGTAAGGCTGCAGCGCTCTTACTGGGGAATCCGCTCTCCCACAAATCCGCACATGCCCAGTGTGCTGCTCCCATCACTGCAGCAGCACAGTCATTCCTGTGATCATCAGTTTTCTTCCAAAGCATGTTTATTTGTTTTTTCTTCTTTTATGAGGTACTTCCATTACTCTTATGTCGTCTGTACTTCCATTACTGCTCTGATATATTGCTCGCTCACATTATTATCTGCGGGATTAATACTTGCTGTGTTTAGATGCTTGATGTAAGGTGAATGTACATCATGGAACATGTGCAATACTCTTCATTGTACATATAACCTCTTTGCTTTTTCTTATGTTTTTTTTTTTCTCTTTTTTTGTGTTGTATGCAAAAACTGATTTCTCAATCAAAAATCAGATAAAACATAGCTGATTAAAAAAATGAGTTAGGCTGGAAGTCACTGCTGGGAGAGGGAAGCAGAATAAGGTGACCTGCTAAAATAAAAGTGAAAATGTGTCTGCTGTGAGTTCTGAGGCCTCATTAACATGGGCGCTGAGACCTATACAGCATGAAAGAAGCATTTGCTTAAGCAACTGGAGCTTCGGGAAGGCAGCCTTTGTAAGTGAAGCAGATGCCGCAGCTGTATGAACACAGCTAACTGTCCTAATTTGAAAGACATGCAGAGATAGGTACCAAGCCCAAACGCAGACAGTGTGTCTGCTCCACAATTTTTAAAATGTGAGACACAAGCAGCGCATAGTAAATATATGTGACATTATTTATTAGTATTTATATAGCTCCGACAATTTACGCAGCACTCTTCATATATTTTACATTCACATCAGTCCCCACCATCAAGGAGCTTGCAATCTAAGGTCCCTAATTCCTATTTGTACATACACATATTAGGGTTAATTTAGACAGGAGCCAATTAACCTACCAGCATGTCTTTGAAGTGTAGGAGGAAACATACACAGGTAGAACATGCTAACTCCAGGCAGGTAGTGTCATGGTTGGGATTCATGCCTGGCGCAGGGGCCCTGCTTGGCTCCGAAACGTTGCACTGTCTTTATTGTGATGTGATCATGCTTCAATACAACTGCTTGGACTCAACTTGATGATCCATGGTGTGCTGGCAAATATCTTCATTACGGTTAGGATTCGAACTGACAACCCTAGTGCTGCCAGGAGGAAATGCTAATCACTGTGCTGCTGAATGAAATTCAAGGAAGTAGATGCGTGGGACTTAATATCCATTTTAAGAATATGTAAAAAGTTTAATGTCCATAGTCTGGGTACTTTTTACCCAAAAAATAGTCCTTATTATTGTTGTACCTGAAATTAATCTGATTATTAAGTAAGGATACAGAACTTTACTATAACTGCTGCTTTAAACAATATGGTTTAAACCTGTGCCGTGAACTTCTCTCTTTTAGGTAGCTAAGTATGTTTTATAACATGACCATCTGGGAATATATGTCAAAAGTTTCCCTGCACCTTATTTGTTGTCTATCTATAATGTGACATGCCATACTTTGTAATCTATTCCAAATTAGATATGGTGACAAGCTGTGACCAACTGTTGACCAATCGAGTACTGTAGGTGCTTTCTAAATTGTATAAATATCCTTGTCAAAGAGTGGCTCTTGGCCAGTTCTCCCTGGAGAACTGGTCCATGCACGTTTATGTGTCAAGAAACACTTACGTTTATCCACAGTACCAATTAATGGTCCGAATAAATTCCACAACACACACAAATGAAAGTCAGACACACATAAACCTCAGGACAAGGGATATTTAAAAAAAATGAACATTTCCATTACATATTTGTTTCTGTACACAGAGAGCTAACACTTTAACAACTTAAAAGGTTATTAAAACAACTTAGCCAGGAGTGTGTAATGTACAGCAAAGCTTACAGAGTACTACAATAAGGGCTATGTAATGTACAACAGGATTCAGGAGTATGGAACATTGTACCCCATACATTGCTGCTCAGAGGGATAAGAAAATGTCACTCTTCATCAGGAGGAAAAAGTCCCTAAATTCTTGGGTTGGGTAAAGGAGAAAATATCCCAGTGTTGGTGTCTGTAGGGGGAAAATTCCCTCACCCCCCCCTCCCGTGCTTGTCTCAGCATTAGTGGTCAGTGGTAGTACCAATTCCCCCTTTTCCAAGCCTTGTTAATCATTAGAATTAGAAATTCCCCTTAGGATTGGTGGTCAGTGACACTGGAAGGTAGCATTAAAATCTTTAAAGTCTTTTTGTCTTTAGTAAATCAACCCCAATGTCTCTATTGGTTATTTTCTTCAGAAGGATGGCACAATCTGTTTTCAGTTATCATCCAGGGTCAGCATTTACACGCTGGACTGAGATACTCCCTCAGAGATGATAAAATCATAAAAATCCAGGTGCTTATGTGTTGAAAAATATCTGACACAGGTCAGCCCATGCTGCGACCTCTCACCCCATAACTTGCTACAAACTTGCAGTGCACAGGCAAGGATGTCCAACCTTTTTTTTTATTTTTTTATTTTTTTTACAAATATTTTATTTAATCTGGAAAAGGCAGCTTTCAATATAAAAGGTCAGCAAGTACAGAAACATGTAGGATGTCCAATCTTTTGACCTTTTTGGGCCACACTGGAAGAAGGGCCCAACATACAATACACTAACAATAAGGATAGTTGATGAGCAGAAAAAGTCAGGCAGGTCACAAGTTAACGATCACTGATACTAGTAATATATATGAGTAGTAAAATTTCATTTTTTGTAATACTTTTTATTATAAAAGTAAAAGAGGGCAAAAGAAAAAACTAGTGCAAAACTTGACGCTGTTTTTGATAAACGAACGCATCAATATCTGGTTCAATGGATGTAGTAGCAATTCTGAATGGATTCTCAGGGTGCTCATCAGATATTTTGGTTCTAATTTTGCCCAGCGTGTGCTTCACCCTTGAAAATTGTTGCTCACAAATATAGGTGCTGCCAAAAAGTGTAAACGCATTTTTACAAAAAAAAATAAAAATAATCTTTTTAAGTAAGTTTACGATTTTGTGTTGGGCCGCATTCATAGCCGTTTTGGGCTGCAGGTTGGATACCCCTGCTCTAAGGAAACACTTGGGGATAAGGAACTGAGGAAATGCTTTCTCTTGCCTGCAGCAGCTTAGGCAGTGTCCCCAGACTGGAGCTCAAAGATCGTTTTTTTTTTTTTTTGTTTTAAATAAACGGTTGATTACTTGTTAAAAGTTTTACTGTTTATGTATATTGTGGCATTTCAGGAATTTATGGAAACTAAAAGGTACTTTGGTGCCTGGGGTGGTACAGGAACCCTGCTTATTCATAGATTAGTTCTAAAACTTGTGCACTTTAGGTGTTCTGTGAGTTTTCTTTCCTTCTTTTTTTATGTGCAGCTCCAACTGGCTGAGATCATGCTGCTTGCACCCTAACTATCCAACTGTTTGCTGCTCAAAGCAGTGGAAAAACCAGTTAAGTTTCTCAACCTTCCTTCAGCTATGGAAAACCATTACTTTTTGTTTCTGAAGCCAGAATTATGCTGCACAAGAATAGCTGAGCATCTCCAAGCATCAGTAGTCTCAGAACTGTAAACCAGAGGAGATATAAACAGATGATTGGTGGAGATTGCAGCTTTTGGATTCCCAGCCAGTCAAAATGGTAGTATCTAGTATAAGCAAGTAAACATATAATGCCGCATACACACGACCGGACTTTACGGCAGACTTTGCCCGGCGGACTTTTCGACGGACTTTACAACGGACTTTCCAAATGAACGGACTTGCCTACACACGATCAACCAAAGTCCGACGGATTCGTACGTGATGACGTTCGACCGGACTAAAACAAGGAAGTTCATAGCCAGTAGTCAATAGCTGCCCTAGCGTCGTTTTTTGTCCGTCGGACTAGCATACAGACGAGCGGACTTTTCGACCGGACTCGAGCCCGTCGGATAGATTTGAAACATGTTTCAAATCTAAGTCCATCAAACTTTTGAGAAAGAAATGTCCGCTGGAGCCCACACACGATCGAATTGTCCGACGGACTCCGGTACGCCGGACCAAGTTTGACGGAAAGTCCGCTCGTGTGTACGCGGCATTAGTCACATTAAACATGGATGTTGGTTACTCTCCTTGACATACAGGTGGTAAGTAGAGGATTAATCTTCATATCAGTATATAAAATATCATCATAGAATAGGACACACCAAACCTGTCAGAATGTGAGAATCACAGCAAAAATTGCTTTCTGATACACTTTATTATATTAATTTCAAAGGGGTACTCACTGAAAATATGTGATATTTTTTTCACATTGCATAGTAGCATATCTATAATTTTCATATACAGGACAAATAGACTGCAGTGATCACAATCTAATATTTTAGCAATATTATTTTCCGATAACTGTGTGAAGCTAACAAATGTAATGATAGAATCCAGTATACTAAAGCCCCAATGCCATATTATTTTTAAAGCATTGGAAGGATCAGAACCCCTTTTAATAATTTCTATTACAGTTTGTGTCTCCACATGAGAGATGTACCTTCACTTCCTGTTAGTTAAAGAAGAGATCTGACCAGTGGGGATACAGACTGCAGCAAAACACTTTTTTTCAGTTAAATGTCTGATTACTGTTTGTTTCTATCTTCCTCTCCTTGTTTCATTTCCTGCTGTCACAGTGACTGGGAGTAAGATGAAATCTCTCCAATAGGGTCATGGACAGCAATAAAAAATTGACGGAAGTATTTACTTTTCCAAAAGTCTAAAAAAATTGTCTGGTGTTGATTGTTAATTCATATATATATATATCTATATATATATATATATAGATATATATACCTTTAAAAGAAAAGTATGTTTTTTTTTGGTAAATCATACTTACCGTATATACTCGAGTATAAGCTGACCCGAGTATAAGCCGAGGCACCTAATTTTACCACAAAAAACTGGGAAAACTTATTGACTCGATTATAAGCCAAGGGTGGGAAATGCAGCAGCTACTGTAAGTGGAAAAGAGGGTCAACAATGCCCATTTGCATGCCTCACTGTGCCCATATATATGCATGCCTCCTCACTGTGCCCATATGCATGCCTCCTCACTGTGCCCAAATGCATGCCTCCTCACTGTGCCCATCTGCCTGCCGCACTGGAGGTAGTGTAGCCCCTACACAAACAGATGCATAAACAATACTGCCACTTGAAAACTGATGGGCAGGGGATCATTACCATGTAGGACAACTATAAAGGAGCAATGTAGATAATGAGCCTATAATAGCCTCCCACCAGCGATCTCCCTGGTCATGTCACCATGGCACAAAGCACTGACAGAGGAAGCCGGTCTTACCGAACGGATGCTGCTTGATACATGGCGCCATATTTCAAGACACCCCCGTGGCAAATATATCTTTCCTGGTCGGATTTTCCGACGGAAAATGTGTGATAGGACCTTGTCGGAATTTCCGACCGTGTGTAGGCTCCATCACACATTTTCCATCGGATTTTCCAACATACAAAGTTTGAGAGCAGGATATAAAATTTTCCGACAACAAAATCCGTTGGCGGAAATTCCGATTGTGTGTACACATATCCGACGGACAAAGTGCCACGCATGCTCAGAATAAATAAAGAGATGAAAGCTATTGGCCACTACCCCGTTTATAGTCCCGACGTACGTGTTTTACGTCACCGCGTTTAGAACGATCAGATTTTCCGACAACTTTGTGTGACTGTGTGTATGTAAGACAAGTTTGAGCCAACATCCGTCGGAAAAAATCCTAGGATTTTGTTGTCGGAATGTCCGAACAAAGTCCGACCGTGTGTACAGGGCATTACAGTTTGTCCTTGTCCCCTGACTTGCAAGTTAACGCGGAGAAGGCTATACATAAAGGCATGAGAGATGAAGAAAGAAATTTGTATACTGAACACTATCATTGAAAGTGTTAACTACAAGCAGTCATCGGAATATAATATTTATCACCACAGTGGTCCTTTAATTATAACATAGGCTTTGAAGACCTCAGAATTAGGGTAAATAGTAATTATAAAGAAAACATACACCTACCTACATGCTAGCATTTACTGTGGTGAGTGTCAAATCTGTAATAATCAGATCATCAGCCTTGGATGCAGTTTATAGATTGCTTGAGATTGTGTATTGCCACTGCTGACTATAGTAATCTTGCTACTCCCAGCATGCACTGCTAAGCAACTGTTCTTTGTGAAGTGAATATTTGGATGAAACTGAAACACAAATACACTGCTGAGTAAAAGTTTTAGGTAGGTGTGAAAAAATGCTGTAAATTAAGAATGCTTTTAGAGATTGAAGAGTACATAGTTTATTTTTATCAATTAGTAAAATGGAAAGTAAATGGACAGAAGACAAATCCAAATCAAATCAATATTTGGTTTGACCACCCTTCAAACAAGCATCATTTCTTCTAGGTACACTTGCACACATTTTTTGAAGGAACTCAGGAGGTTATTCTAAACATCTTGGAGAACTAACCACAGATCTTCTGTGAATGTAGGCTGCCTCAAATCCTTCTGTCACATCATTTAATCCCAGACAGACCCTATAATGTTGGGATCAGGGTTCTGTGGGGTCTAAATCATCACAATCCAGGATTTTTTGTTCTTATTTACACTGAAGATCGTTCTTAATGACATTGGCTATATGTTTGTGGTCATTGTCGTGCTGCAGAATAAATTTGGGGCCAATCACACACCTTCCTGGTGGTATGGCATAATGGATAAGTATCTGCCTGTATTTTTCAGCATTGATCCTGACCAAATCTCCAACTCCATTTGCAGAAATACTGTCCACCATGCTTCACTGTTGTATTTCTGCACTTCAGTTCCTATGCTTTGGTGCAAAGTTGAGACGCTTAGCCTTGTTTCCACGTTGGAGGTATGGCTTTTGGCTGCCACTCTTCCACGAAGGCCACTTCTGGCCAGACCTCTCCAAACAGTAGATGGATGTGCCTGGGTCTCACTGGTTTCCGCAAGTTTTGTGCTGATGGCTCTGCTGGACATCTTCAGATGTTGAAGAGGAGTAAGCAAAATGTGTCTTTCATCTGCTGCATTAAGTTTTCTTGGCTGACCACTGCACCTATGGCCCTCGACATTGCACATTTCTTTGTGCTTCTTCAAATAGAGCTTAAACAGCAAATCATGAAACCCCAGTCTGCTTTGAACTCTTTGCCCGGGAGAGATCTTGCTGATGCAGTATAACTACTTGTCCGTGCATAGAGTCGCTCATCCTTGTTTTCATGTCAGAGGTATGGCTTTTTGGCCACAATTCTTCCACGAAGACCACTTATGGCCAGACTTCTCCGAACAGTAGATGGGTGTACATGGTTCCCACTAGTTTCTGCCAGTTCTGTGCTGATTGCACTAATGGACATCTTCTGATGTTGAAGGGAAATAAGCATGGTGTTTTTCTCAATGTTACCATTTTTTTGTGCTTTTTCAAAAGAGCTTGAACTTGAAACCAAAGTCTGTTTTGAAATGTTTTCCTAGGAGAGACCTTGCTGATGCAATATAACTCCCTTGTGTTTTGTTGCTGTGCTCAGTCTTGCTATGGGGTATGACCTGTGACATAAAACTGTCTTCCACAACCTGACCTTAGTAGCAGTTTCAGTTAATAACCATGTTTCAACTTACATATGAAATGAATGGGCTTTTCTCTTACTAAGTGCTTTCCTGTAGAATATGCATTTCCATTTCCTTATTGATTTCTATGTTTGCCTGTTAAATATGCACCTTGATCCTATTATAGTTATCTGTGACCCATATTAGATCACAGATATATACCGCTTGGTATGCCTGTAGGTGTATTTATACTGGGGATATATAGCCGTCCAAACCTCAATATATGCTCCTCCAGACCTGAGGAGATGGGAAGTGGGTTCCCCTTTTATTTTATTATATAGCTTGGATCTGGGTAATCGGTATAGTCCATGACCAGTGCTATACACGTATGTTGCTAATAGGCTGTGCACTTATTTGAATTGGTTTTACTTCAGGGGTTAATTTTACCTGGGTCATGTTATTAGAATGACAGCTGACTGCCCCACGTGACCCGACGAAGTTCCTTCCGCCCCCTGGAACGAAACGTGTAGACACAGACGCAGGGATTATCCCACCTTTATCATTTTGCCCGACCACCCCATCTTCACAGAGAGCTCAAGTTTTTCATTGTGGCTCATACAGACGACTGTGTATGAGTTCATTGAAGAGTCCAGCCACCTGTGATTGGATCAGCTGAACAGCACATGGTGCACAGCAGTGGAGCATTTGAAACTCAGCAGGACTCAATCATACACAGGGGATTGGAGAGACCAGGTATACACGACTGGAACAGTTGATCAGCGTACAGCATGTGACTCCGGGCGGGATTTCATCTTAATATAGGAGAGATGTACTTTCTGGGAATAACAGAGCAGACATTATTTCCATCAACGTACTTCTGACACCCACGTTGGGAGTCATTGTCCGCTGGTGACATTAATGACAGGTTGAGGTTACCTGGTTTTTGTTGGGAATCTCCCTGCTGCATCTCACTGGCTTACCACTCTGCCAGCCATCCCCGCCATTGTTATCAATACGCTCCCTAGGAATGTTTATTATGCTGTTATAACTGGCATATATCTGGCCATCTACACATCCCTTCATGGATCATCTAATCAGTTACTAGTCAATTGACTGTCATGTGCAAGGCTCCTTCATACACCTTTTGTTACCAGCACAACAGCTAGACACTGATTCTTTGATATCTGAGCTCCTATTGCAGTCGTTTTGGTTTTCCTTTCTGCCATTGACTGACTTTTGTGGGTTTGTGTTTTTATGTATGTAGCCCATTTGGGCAAGTATGCATCTCTGTCCCACTTAGTGCTGGTGCCTCATTAGCCCACTGTGGCTTTAAGGTGGAGAACCGCACTCGGTGCATTGAGTGTTACCTCTGTTTTTCGGTGGGGTGGTTCAGGGTCCCTTGGTGTGGGGGAGGTTTTTGTTTAGGGGAGGGTGGGCTCAGCTCCTCTTTGGAACTGTATCCTTCCCTTTTTGTAAGGGTGGTCCATGGTTCCAGTCTGGGAGGGGTTAATAGGGGGACTCAGGCGTTTGTTAGGATTATATGAGGATAATTAGGGCATTTATACTGTTAATCTTGAGCCCATTGCTCAATAAATTTGTAGTTTACTCATTTTGGTGTGTAGTGTCTTTTTGTTTTTTATTTTTTATATTCCATAGCAGTTATCTTTAGAAAACACCCCCTCATTTATAGGGTGAGTACTACCTTCTTCTATTAGTGGGATTCACATTTTTTCTTCTTTGGTACATATGAAATGAATGATCATTAGCATCTGCTTGGTATAATTAGTTAATCATACATCTGACTCTAATCCTACCAAATCCCTGACTTTGTGCAAGTGTAGGAATTGATGCTGGTCTGAAGCCAAAGTAGTCACTCCAAATATTGATTTGATTTAGATTTTTCTTCTGTTTGCTCACTTTGCATTTTGTAAATTGATAAAAATAAAGCATTAAAATATATATTTTTGAAATCATTCTTACTTTACAGCATTTCTTCACACCTGCTTAAAACTTTTGCACAGTACTGTACATTTAGAGCAGAATTTACCTATGTATAAACTTGACTACACATTTATCTAAATTTGTGGTAATTTATAACCCATTACTGATGTATGTAATGCCCCTTGCACATGACGCCATCTAGCTGCAGTACATCCCTCCCGCTGTGTTAGGGTGCCTGGGAGGGACAGGTTCAGCGTCCAGCCCAGCTGCAAGCAGCCTGTCAAAGTCTAGGGCAGGCTGTGGCTGGATGGGCCTGAACACTGCACAGAGTGATACCGGGGTTTAGGGCTCTGTTTGTTTGTTCAGGGAAGAACATCCAGAATGCAAGTCTTCTGTGTGCAAAGGACCTACAGTCGTGTGTTGTTGTTTAATGGCGCACACAGTATTCCTAGGTAATTTTCTAGGTATGCAGTGAACAATAGCAGCGAGATTAATCATTTTTGTTGTAGAGCAAGGCTATACAGAATAATAGCACTGAGATTGGTTATAATTGCAGCTTGAGCTATAAATTGTCCCTCTGCTGCCCTCAAATAGATTAGAACCAATATAAAACATGCCCCTGCCCACTTCTTAGGTGTGTGGAAATTTTAAGTAGAAAATTAGTCTCAAGCATAATAATTACTCTCTTTGATGCTTGCAAACTTATTGCAGTCGGCTGTCCAAGATTGCAAATGCAGAAGTCTCCTTCCATAAATTAGAGGCAGCCTAATGTCAGCCATAGATGGTGATCAGTGTTGCTGTGGTAATACCTCCTGCAGAGCCACTCTGTTCTCCCTGTGGGGTGTGGGGCGGGGGGGGGGGGGGGGAGAAAGAAAAGAGTGATTACTGATAGCGGCCTTAATAGCCCCTAGCAATAATCGCATGCAAAATCAAACAGGCTGGTTACATAGTTATATAGTAGGTGAGGTTGAAAAAAGACACAAGTCCATCAAGTCCAACCTATGTGTGTGATTATATATCAGTATTACATTGTATATCCCTGTATGTTTTGCAGTCATTCAGGTGCTTATCTAATAGTTTCTTGAAACTATCATTTCCCCCTGCTGAGGCCACTGCCTGTGGAAGGGAATTCCACATCCCTGCTGCTCTTACAGTAAAGAACCCTCTACGTAGTTTAAGGTTAAACCTCTTTTCTTCTAATTTTAATGAGTGGCCACATGTCTTGTTAAATTCCCTTCCGCAAAAAAGTTTTTATCCCTATTGTGGGGTCACCATTACGGTATTTGTAAATTGAAATCATATCCCCTCTCGAGCGTCTCTTCTCCAGAGAGAATAAGTTCAGTGCTCACAACCTTTCCTCATAACTAATATCCTCAATTTCCTTTATTAGCCTTGTTGCCCTTCTCTGTACTTGCTCCATTTACAGTACATTCTTCCCGAGGACTGGTGCCCAGAACTGGACCGCATACTCTAGGTGCGGCCGGACCAGAGTCTTGTAGAGTGGGAGAATTACCGTTTTATCCCTGGAGTTGATCCCCTTTTTAATGCATGCCAATATTCTGTTTGCTTGATCGATTGATCAACTTGGGTACATTCAGCTTGTCCATAGATGTTCGAATCTATGATTCGAATGATTCGTATTGTCTATGGCTGGCTTACATTGTGCTAAATATGCCCTGTTTCCACTGGAAACTTGATCAAACTCTTTGTGTGTTTGCTAATTGATAGAAATCAGTTGTACTATCATACTTGATTTTCTTATATTTAATCTCCTAATTTTAAACCTCTGCTACAATTCTACAGGGACTCTTATATTGTCTACTATCTTTTGTTACAGTGTCAACTATCTTCTTGTACTCATTGTATTCATTTTTTTTTCATACTAGCCAGCTTTCAAATAAGGTATCACTTTGATTATGATGTTGTATACGTCTTTGAAGGATTTCATGTTTATTTTGGCCAACATGTTGTTTTAACGGTATGATTTATTGTGTTTTGTTTATATTATTTGTATAATAATTGTTTATATTTTCAGCCTTCCCTTTACTATGAGAATTCCTAAGGGTTTTTGTTCAAGGTTGGTTTTGATCCGCCCGTTCCTTTCCGACTTTCCTTCATTTTGCCTGCAGACATGATGGAGTGGAGAAGGAAAAGGATGAGCCCTAGGGAAAAGCTGCATTGCAAATGCACTGATGAGCGGATCATAAGCGGAGATGGAGGACTGTAAAACTTTCAAGGTTAAAGCCTTAGAGACTGTCACAAGGGGAGATCATTTATCCAATGGTGTATGCAGCTCTGTAGATTTGATTCTTTCTATTTAGTTATCTAGAGTGTCATCCTATATGATGTAACACCTGTATACTGGCTTTTTAACAAAGACCTAGATTTATAGAAGGAGAACAATAGTCTAAGTTATATACTGTATGTGCTGCAGTTTATAGCATTTTTCACAATTTTCTTTCTTCAAGCAATTAGTGACCTCTGTAGCTGTGCGTTGTGTTAAGTAATTAATTCTGAATACGTGACTGAATTTAAACCTCTAGAGATAAGTGGAGTAAATAGTAGCACTCAAATAAATAAAAAAATGAAAAAATAAAAATAAAAATGAAAAAGAAAAATGTGCTAATGAAAGCAATGATCAATCTAAATGAACAGTAAAGATATATATGTGTGAATATTGACAATAATACCCTAATTGAAAATCAGTCACAATATGAATGTGATCTGACAAAAAAGTTATTGGTGAACACTGTGAGCAAACACATCCTATCACATAATGTTCAAAGCAACACACCCTGTGGCAGATGTGAAAATAATAAATGAAATCTTAATGTAAAGTTCATATCATGTGAATATATTCTAACAAAAAAAGTTATCGATGAACACTGTGAGTATACCTTTCATTGCTTTCATTAGCACATTTTTATTTTTCATTTTTATTTTTTCATTTTTTATTTATTTGAGTGCTACTATTTACTCCACTTATCTCTAGAGGTTTAAATTCAGTCACGTATTTGTTACATATTAAGTGGCAGCTATAGTTTATTTAAGTAATACTTTTTTCACTTGTTCAGAAGCGCAGTGGAGGTATCACAGGGTGTAGGGCGTTAGCTTGTGAACTATCAGGTGTGCAGTTAATTCTGAATGTTTACAACAAAAACAAAAAAAAGTCAGGTTTAAGGGCTCTTTCACACGGACGATCCATATGTCCGTTTTTCATCCTTCCGTTTTCGGATGAAAAACGGACATACATGTATCCCTATGGAATAGCGGATGTCAGCGGATGAACGTCCACGGACATCCGACCCGCTCCGATCCGAAAAAGTGTAACAGAGGAAAACCCTACTTTTCCATCCGTTTTCGGATCGGATCGGGTGACGACGGACTCTATGGTCCGTCATCATCCGATCCCCCATAGGGGAGAGCGGCGCTCTGACAGGTCCATCGCTGCACAGTGTGCAGCGACGGACCTGTCATTTTCCTGCTCAGCGGGGATCGGCGGAGCGATCCCTGCTTGAGCAAGCGGGTGTTCACGGGGTGGATCATCACTGATCCGCCCCGTGTGAAAGAGCCCTAAGTCAGTTTTTTCAGCGGCTTACAAGCACCAGGTGTTTAGTTAATATTAGATGTCTGGCAGGCCTAAGATTCATAGAAAGTAAAGAGGAAAGAAGTTGTGATTTCAATGCCTCTGTTGTGAATTATGAAGATGAATTTCTCCACAGTGCTTATGGCTATATAGGTGCATGAGGGCTTATTTTAAAGTGCCTTCTTTTTTATCTTGTTTACAGTAAGTAAATACGTAATGTGCATAGCCTGGGCACAAGTTCATATTAAATACCTGTGGATTCTGCCATATTATCTGTTGAATTCCTCCTTTGTCTTATGTATTGACAATGCTGATGTCAATGCAGTGAAATCACTGCAGTGTTGTTACCCCGAATCCCTCACTGTCACGGCTTGGACTACTGCAGTAAAGAATAGGGTGGGCTATCATTGTCATCACCTCTGCTCTGCCTATCGATGCAAAGCCATACCAGTCTGTCAGCCAGTCTGTGACATGGCTGTCCACAGCTGCAGGACTTCTGGGAAATGTAGTTCAAGTTGCAGCTTGAATGCTGCATTGAAGTGATGTGCAGGTGCTGCTTGATTCCTCTCCAGTTCCCTACAATAGTGGTCAGCTAAGACAAAAGAGAGTCACCATATTTAAATAAAATAATTGTTTTAAATAACAGATTGCCTAGAGAGCGCTTAAGTGAATGAAATAGCAAATGTAAATCAGAGCCTATATGTGTCCTTTAAATTTTTTTACTAGTCAAATAGGTTACAGTTGCAAGCATTTGAGATTAAAGTCTGTTCTTCAAGCATGGAATAGCAGCATTTTGCACAGCGTAGCATACCATAGCAATTTTGCATAGCAACCTGATGGAACAACATGATATGACTAGGAGAGCTGCATTACTAGTTTTCATCAGAAGATGGCATTTTAGGCAGAATTTGGAGCTTTACATCTTGGTGTGGGGAGGCGGTGTTTCTCTGCATTATTAAAAAAGGTTCTGAGGCAGTGAACACACTTTAATAAATCCTCTAATCCTTGTCAAAGCTGATGTCCTGTCCAGACCTAAAATGCATCTAACTTCACATTGCTGATAATGCCGAACCTGCAATATACTTATTCAAATTATACACACCAGTCTCAGTCTTTGATTAATGTTCAGTATTAAAATTATAGCCTTGATTTATATGTACCCTGATGTCTTGAGTTGCAAATATTATTTGTGCCTTGTAAACACACATTTGGAATTTCTACAGCTTCATTTAATTCCAAAGATATGTTTACAGCCAAAAATACATTCTGGGTACTCAATATCCAGCCATAAGTTTGTTCCTCACTATAACCAATGTCCTTAAGTACCTGTTATTGACCCACTAACTGCAATTACAGATATATTACAGCCATGACTCTGTTTATGTATGCAAGTGTAGTAAATGGTCACAGTATGTATTTCTGCTTCTGTTTTGTAATAAAAATGCTTGCCAGCAGCAGTAGCTATAACCGAGATAATTAGGAGTTTGCAAGCTCTGTGCACATAAGCAGCTCTTCCCCTGTCTCCATTATATCCCATACTGCAGACAGCAATAGTGCTTTCTAAAAATTCATCTCTTTGTCTGTATAAAAGCAACTGATAAACCAGGCAGATAAACCTCCAGCATGATCCCTCTTGCATTTACTGTTGATCTCATTATTGTGTGCTCTAAAATTGTGCATTGACTCCTTGTGTCCTGCACTAATTTTTTAGCCTCATTATTGTGTGCTCTAAAATTGTGCATTGACTCCTTGTGTCCTGCACTAATTTTTTAGCCTGCAAGCAAACATTGTTGTATAATTACTGCCTTTTTCTGATAAAGGCACCAGTGTGCAAAAAAGGTAGTTTAGTTGTGAAAAA
Source organism: Aquarana catesbeiana (assembly GCF_042186555.1). Taxonomy (NCBI): domain Eukaryota; kingdom Metazoa; phylum Chordata; class Amphibia; order Anura; family Ranidae; genus Aquarana; species Aquarana catesbeiana. The sequence continues at coordinate 273,587,913 of NC_133324.1, forward strand.
TAGAATCCATCCCTTAAAGTGTCACTAAACTCACATCATAAAAAACGATCTATAAATGCTGTATTACACGCTGTTCATACTCACTTAGGTATCCATTTAGGAAGCAGTGGAAAGAATCCATTGCTCCATTCTCTGGCATTCACAGAGAAGATCGTTCTCCTCCGTGTGCCAGTATATGAAGCGGTGTAGATCACTTCTCCTTTGGAGGAGTGAAGCGAAATACAAATGCTTCCATCAGTGGAGAACGGCCCCTGATACTGGAATCTTGTGAGACACAACGAGATTACAGTACCAAAAATTAACCAAAACACTGAGATGTCCGTTTATTAAGAATTATCACTGCTCAGTACACGGACATTCCTGGAGGAGACCATCCACCTAGTTAATAAAATATCTGTCACTCTACACTATATATACATATATATATATATATATATATATATATATATATATATATATATATATATATATACATACAGGGCTTTTTTTCAGCGGGAACACGGGGGAACAGCACTGACTGTATGTCATGGTAAGGGGTGCTGGGGTGTGCTGCAGGGTCTATTGTTTCTGGCTGCTGGAGAGTCTATATATGCTGACTTTGCGGAGATCTGTTGTTGCTGCAGGGGGATTTTGTTTCGGGTGGCCCATTGTTAAGGGGGGATCTATTGTTGCTAGAGGGGGCTTTATTGTTACTGGTTACAGGGGATCTATTTTACTGCTTTTCTTGTTATCATTAACAAATTCCATACAAATTACTTATTACCACAAAATTATACTTGGTTATGTATTCTCTAAAAAGGGCAGTAATGGGAGGTAGGTAGGAGTGCCTGGCGGTGGGTAGAGGTGGAGAAAAGGGGTGACTCAGAAAGGGGGAGTTCCTGCACCTATTCTCTGAGAAAAAAATCCCTGTATATGTGTATATATATATATGTGTATGTATGTATATATATATATATATATATATATATATATATATATATATATATATATATATATATATATATATATGTAGCAATAACTCACGGTGGAGCTGCTGGTTTAAGCGGGCTTGTTACCTTCACTCTCCTTCCCTCTGTTTCACCGGCACCGGGTCTAGGGTTCAGTTGAGTTTACCTCCGGATGATACAAGCACCAACACTTGAGTACGTTTTCAATGCTTTATTGAACAATTAACGAAGGAAGTAGCAGGAAAGAGGCAGAAGGGAAACTGCAGGGAAAGCTCAAATACCTTTCTGTAGGATTCTTGACAAATGTCCTTTAAAGTTGACTATTACAGTAGAATGCGCTCCCCTTGTGGGACACACTCTTTGCTCGCCTGGATAGGCCTCTCTCACTTGCCTAGCAGCCAGTATGTAGCACGAACAAAGTCTCTGCCACAGACTTGCTTGGGATGAACCCGTACGATCCTCTGCCACAGGATGTATTGGTTTTGTGGTGAATGTCAGTCACAGTGCTTGAACCTTTAAGCCAAACCCGGCAACACTATGCTGTACTTTAGGATACGTCCTCCAACCGAGTCACTAGGCCCCTCTCCAGACCAGCACTCTGCGTGATCCTTCCATGATGGGTCCTCCCCTGGGATCTCCTCGGTTGTCCAGCTTCTTCACTCTGGATAGACAGCTCAGGACCATTCCTCAGCTGCTGTGGTAGGCCCCAGACAAGCTTCTGGGCCCACCCATGCGCCGCAGCGATGCGGGCCTCCGGAACGGAGGACCACGAGGTAGCACTCTAACGCATACCTGTCGGCCAGGAGGGTCAGCAGGTAGCTGTAAAACGAACCCCAAAATATGGCGTCTGTCCCATAAATACCCTCTCCCAGAATGCAACTCGGAGGACCACCTCCACCGAGTCATCTCCGGGACAGAGGAGCACCCATACGCTTTGACACGTTGCCCTTCCAACACTAGCCATTGGTAACAGCGACACCCACCGGCTCAGTATGGAAACACACACAACGTCAGCCAAGCTGGAACAGAGGCAAATCTAACTTCCCTAACGAACAAGTTACTAAATTTACCCATCAGATGGTAGATCGCAAATCTACCAGCGCTACATACTCCAAGCCATACTCCGCAGCCACACGCTTGTTTAACATTCTCTGCAAACGTGCAAGTTTGGGCAAAGATCTGTCTTTTCCTATAACAGGAGGTACACATGAATCCAATGATTTGCTCACCATAGACCCAGCCGGTGTCTGTAGTGAACCAGTAACTTTCGATAAAGTCTCAGTAACAGTACTGTGCAGCTCCACACAGG